>NC_056469.1:7633769-7933769 GCF_008729295.1 Plectropomus leopardus
GCTGTAGCCAATCCCAGCTGTCATCAGACGGAAGGCGGGGTACATCCTGGACAGGTCGCCAGACTATCGCAAGGCCGACACATATAGCCAGACCTAAGGGCAATTTAGAGTCACCAGTCAACCTGACCTGCATGTCTTTGGAATGTGGGAGGAAGCCAGAGAACCCACGCAGACACAGGGTGAACATGCAAACTCCACACAGAAGGGCCCCCGCCCACTGAGCAAACCCCGTTCAAATATATATATATATATATAGTGAAGCCTAAAAAGCGCAACACTTTAGAGACCACATCGCCGGTCAGTCATTGCGACTGAATGTTGAAATACTCCATCTGATTATTATTTCAGTGAGTAGTGCCTTTGCCACTGCGCTGATATCTTGTTTAGCTGTGGGAAAAAACTTCAACCAATTTACTGAACATGTCATCAATAACAACACAGTATTTCTTTCCTTCACATTGTGTTAGTTGAGTGAAATTCATTGTAAAATTGCCAAATGGTTTATGCATTGTTGGCTGCACAAAACATACATTTCCTGTAAAAAATCTTGTGCAAAAAATGAATAATCTGAAAAAATCCCCTGTCAACATAACAGCTGAAAACAACATATTAGAGCTTGTGGAGAAATGTCGTAGTATAGCATGTTCAAAAAACAGCTACAAACGTCATAATATAGCATGTCAAAAAATGGCTGAAAACGAAATAGGATAGAAGTAGTATACTAAATCGAAAAAACAGCCAAAAATAACATAATAGAGCATGTAAAGAAGAAATGGTTGAAAACGACATAGTATATAGTATGTCAGACAACGTAAAAATTTTACAAGTCAACAAAACAGCTGAAAACAACATAGTATAGTATATTCAAAAAACAGCTAAAAATGTCATAATATAGCATGTCGAAAAATGGCTGAAAACGACATAGTATAGTTAGTTGAAAAACATCAAATTTTGACTTGCCGAAAAAACTGCTGAAAATGACATATTATAGCTCGTCGCGACACATCACAGTATACTGAGTCAAAGAAACAGCCAAAAAATTTGTAATATACCATGTCAAAAAAATGGCTGAAAACGACATAGTATAGTATGTTGAAAAAAGTTGAATGTTGACTTGTCAAAAAAAACAACTGAATATGACATATAGCTTTTCGAGACATGACAAAGTATACTAAGTGGAAAAACGTGTATAGACTTTGTTGTTATGTCACATTTCTTTTAAAATTCTATCCATTCAGGATCAAAGAGCAGTGAGTATCTAAATGAGCCACATAAACACACAGAGCCCAGAGCTGCTTCAGTCATCAGCCTCCAGTTTATTTAAAATCTGGTGAAAGTGAAGCACCCAGTTTCATCATGACAGAGGCACAATCTTTTTCACACAACAGTGGCTTTCACACTGCAGCACAGGGAGCATCACTGCATGTTCTACCAATGGCACAAAGGTCGATCACACATCCAGAGAGGGAAAAGAGAATGCAAATTCATTAGTGAAAAGCAAGGCCATCCCACTCACTCAGGATAGGGAGCTAAAACAAGACAAATATTGTAAAGTGTTGAACCAAGCTGCTTCTACGGTCAGATAGTGACCATCGGAGAATGTTCAAATAGTCTGCCTTAGCAAATAAATGCTGCTGCTTATAGCTGCTGTGCACATTATAAAATGTCAGTGTTTTCACTGTTGCTATAGTCATTTGAGAAATAATTATCTCAAAATGTATTCAAAATTACAGCCTGGATTTGGGGGGGGCAGGCAAATGTGATGTATGCACTTTTTGACTTCCAGCTAGACTAAGCTTTCATCTATAACTACCCAACTTCCACTCGCTGAAGTAATATTTGCATCATCTGAATGGGAGGGCTGCTGTGTCACACTGTTACCACACCCATTCTGTTTAAGCACAACAGACTGAAAATAAACTGAAAATAGATCTATTTCAACATAAATCCAATTTTAATGGAACAGTCCAGCATTTTGGGATTACCCATCAAACCCATGATAACATCAGAAGATTGATATCTATTTGAAATCTCGGCATCCAGTGCAATTATAAATCTGGGCGATGTTTAGCCTAGCTGAGCACAAAGACTGGAAACAGAGAAACTGACTGTAGCCAGAATTAAAAAAAATAAAACTAAAAAAATTCCTCATGCGCCCTTAATTCTGGTAAGAAAAACTAAATTCCTAGTTAGTAATTCAACACATTCTTTGATTTAAAATCAGCATGTAAAAGAACCAACACTGAGACCTCCCTAAAACCCCGTATTTCACCCAGGGGTGGTGCCTTACATCCTGCATCACAGTGTTGTGTGACTGATGCATTTTCTTGCGGGCTTGTATTTCTTCCTCTTATCATTTTTTGGATGAGCTAGCAAAACCATGACCTAAAAAGTTTTCTACTTACATAATCTTTGCCTCAATCACAAAAATTAAACCTACAGGAAAACTCAAGTAACTGTAACTTCAAACAAAATAAAATAAAATGTGATCATCAATTCACATATTCAAAAATCTGAATTTCTGCTGCTTTCCTGCAGATTTTCATATGACTTTTTACCAAAATACTGATACCACCATCGACACATTATCTTTGAAAATATATACAACTAAATAGTGCTAAAATATATTGACATTTAGATGGACTAAATTCTTTCCATCAACAATAATTGATTCAGATGGGGGTGTCTGTATTTTGATATCAATGTATTATCTGGCATCAACAGATGCCCAACCAATATTACAAAGCAAACTGTCCATTTCTATGTAGTCAAAACCAAACCTAAAAATTCTGGGAAAATATGAGTAGTATATTCTGTATGCCTGTCCAATAAAGGCAAAACAATGCCAATGCTGGATGCATTCACATTTACAGCAAGAAATAAAAGCCCCAAAGCAAACTATTTTTGTATGTTTTTTTGACCATTTTTTGCTAGGCTAACAGTTTCCCCTGCTTCCGTTCTTTGTGCTAAGCTAGGCTAAAGACATGCATCAAGTCTCTGTGGTTAGACAGGTTAAACACAAACTGAATAATGTTTTTCTGCTCATTTGGGGGAAAAAACGCTGAATTCCCCCCAAATTGTGGATTTCTTTTCATGTATATAAGGATATTGAGTTTAAATAACATTCGTATCACACAGACATATATAAATAAATATTATTTTGCATATTAATTACCATGGCTGATATACAGTATATGGCATATAAACTGGTCTGCTATAGCTGTGGGATTCAAGACCAGGTTTCTGCGTAGTACTTTGGTTGAAGGGCATAAAAAGCAAAGCACTTCACTACAATCTATACCACATGGACACCACACCACATTCAAACAGGAGTATAAGGCACAAATATTGACTAGTACAGTAGCATGTGCTTAAAGAAATCTTCAAGTTTTTTTTTGTTTTTTTTTCCCAAAAAAGAAATGCTTTTTAGGCAATTCTGTCACATTGCAACTGTGGCTTCATATATCACAAAAATTAAATAATCAGGGACAGCAATATATTTTCACAATCATACACTTACTGCAACATCCCACACCCACTAAGCGTTCACATTTACATCAGTGCTAAGTGATCATTTGCGTCCTTTGTTGTTTGTTGTTTAAGAGCAACACGGACGACAGATAACCTCAAAGCTGACTCAGTGTGGCATTATGCTCTGTTCAGATGTCTCTTGTGCTGGTTTTTAGAGCAAAATGTGTGTAGAAAAAAATATAACCAGATGAAATATTAAAACCCCTGAGTTTCAGGACATAATACTGAGGTCACATAATAATGTTTAACATACTATAATCAACTTAATCCACACCATTCCTTCCAATCAGTGGAGCTTCATTTTGGTAGGTAATTACATGTAGGTGCAGTCAAGGCTGCAGTCAAACAGCAGTGACAGACAGCTCAGTTTAAAAAAAAAAAAAACGACAGGAAGAGCATGCAACATCATGAAAGCATTGTGAAACTGATGATTTTCAAATTTCTTCATTTTAGCTTTGGAGACAAAACTCAGTATTCCTCCAAAATCAGACAGCCAAAGCAAATACTGACGAAAAGAATTATCTATGAGCAAACACAATTATTATCTTAAGTCAGCATTGGTTGACTGAATATACAGACAAGATTTTTTTTCCCTGCTTAGCCAGAGTGAATTGTTCGTATTTAATCAAAAACAAAACATTGAAGCACCCTGTTTAATCTAACGGGCAGATCAGAACAGAAATTGACCAGACATAGGAAGATTAGTTCTGGAGACTTTCTCTACTGATCGAATCCCACAAAAGTCTCAAATTTTTTTGTATCATATGTTAAATAAAGTAGGGATCTACCATTCCACAATCTTAATTAAAGCTCCTTGTCTAAATAAAATATATCAATATAATATATCTGTAAGATAAATGTGAAGAAACATTAAAGGTATACTATGCAGGAATTGTCAGCTAGTATTGCCAGCAAAAGTGAAAGCCAAATTCCACACTGGGGTTTCACCTTCCTATTAGGGATGGGCATGATTTGAAGTACTCACCGCCACCTCACATGTAAACATGGCATTAATATATTTGTACTACCATTTAAAATTCAATTTCTTATTTTATTGTAGAGCTGCGTGTAGCTTATTGCTTCACTCAGTGCCTCCTCACCTCGCTCTCCCCCTTTTTCCCCCCTCGGTTTATTATGAGACTACTGCTGCAGGAGTGTGAGCTCCGCACCAGAGAACAGTTTTATGAGAGTCTGCCTGCACACACACACATGCACACACACACACACGCACACACACACACACACGCAGAGTGACAGGGAACAGTTAGCATCCCACAGCTAATGTTACTTACTGGTAATGAACTGGTTTTAAAAAAAGACAATGAGACGGTGTTGATGTGAGTTCATTGGGACCATTAATCGGCACTTTGTTGGATGTTTGTCACTGCTGTGTTAGCTTTTGCTAACCAGGCAGACGTTAACCTGACCAGGAGAGAAGCGACTCTGAGACCATCCATTACTGTCACAGTGCTCATGTAATGTAACATTAATGGCAGCGACAGAAAGTCTGCAGATTTTTCTCATGTGAACCTTGAATTTGTGGTTCAGTAAATGAATTTAAAATTGCACTTGTTTTTCATTGTTTCATTCTTGTACTACTGTTAAAATCTACTGCAAGCACTCAAATATGGAAGTTATTTAAAATGCCCATCTCTACTCACTACTTGCTGCCTTTGTATAAACTCCTACCTCAGCTGCATGCTGTTATGGGCTGGGGGCTATACACCAAGAAACCTCCCGAACATAGCATCAATGTCTATACACTGATTTTTATGAAAATCCTGCATTGTATATCTTTAACTGAAACACATTTACTTTGTTTGGAGATTTCTTCATATTATGTTATCAGAGATTTCTTTTATGGATTCATTACACCAAACATGTCTGATTAACACTGAAAATTAGACTTGAAATAATTAGTTGATTGACTGATTAGTTGACAGAAAATATATAAAAAACTGAATGATTTGCTACTTTTTTCAGTCTTTTGTTCTAAGCAAAATGCCAAACTGTCATTTTTCTCCTGTGTGAGAGTTTTCTGCAGTTTTATACAATTGTATATTTTATATCTTTTAACTGTTTTACTTCTCTGTGCTTTTATTTCATGTGAGTCAGTCTGCTGATGTGATGCCCTGGGTGTTTTTCCTATTTATGCATTTATAGCACATGTGTAAATTAAAATGAATGTTATTCTGTTCATCTGCTGTTTCACAAGTTCTCAAACGTGTGTCTGAAGAATACTCGTTAGTACATCTCAGGTGCAAAGACAACTGATGGTGTGTTTCTTTTCCACATGAGATCCCCGTGTATAATTCTTCAGCAACAAATAACTTGTGATAATTGCAATAAGGTTTGGGTTGACACGATTCACACAGCAGCACAGTGTGTGAAATAAGGCTGCGTTTACTCCTTTGTTTTCACCCTTAAAGCTCCTGATACCTTCCAACACAACGGCATCAAGCATGATTCCTTTTAACTAAATCAAGCTGGCTTTTGTTGTCAGATGCCTTCAGAATGACCCTCATACATTACGACAACCAGCATGATCGCTGCACATTCTGACAAGGCACTGACCAAGGTCCTGATCTGTAATGATTTTAAAAGCTAAAATAAATATGTGACTAACAACTCCTACTGTAGATTTTCCAACTGCTTCAAATAAGGGTATGCTTCAAAAATGTTTTTGTCCCTTTATGTTGTCCTGACAAGATGTTCAAGGGAGGATTGCTCAGAAATGTTTTTGTTTTGTGTTTTGCACCCAGTACCAAGGCATATTTCCGAGCCTTGTGTTGCTTGGCAATACACAAGTGGTGATTCAGATTCTGGGAAAGATGTAGCAGCTTTACTGCAACGACCCTGATTTCAAGTGTCCAAAAAAAATAACAACTAATAAGTCTCACGTTCTTTAATACTGTGATTGCCAGTCTGTAGTTGTTTGCGTTGAGCCAGTTAATCCAAAGAACCTCCTCACCCAGTGCAACTGCTTTATTTACTGACCTGCAAAAAGAAGATCTCGTCTGTGATACAGACGCAAGCGGGTCAGCAATCTCCTACAGCATCTGACCTGCCTCTTATTCACTTTGGGGCAGTGTCTGCTGGCGAGCACTTCTCTCCTCTTACTTCCTCTGAACTGTGGGAAATGAGACGAGGCTGGGGTCACTGAGTGAAGCTCTTCTTGATAGCCACATTGGGGAAGAGGCCAGAGAGCTCTTGGACAACCCGCATGTCTATCTGTGAACAGAAGGAGACGTCCAGGAGGAGAAGCCGGGGACAAGACTGCAGGAGTTTCTTCAGTGAGGCAGCACTAACCAACCTCGTACCTAAACATGAGACAGGTCACAACAGGGATAAAAAGATACATTATAAAAACATAAGATGAACACATAAATAAAATGCAGGAAATAAAGCAAGTAAAGAGGCAAAAAACTGTATCTACACATTTCTAAGTAAATCAAATGGAAAAACCATTGTAATATATCACTTACTACTATGTCTACATAGAGTCCAGACCCAAATTAACAAGCTTCATGTTAATTACTTGCACCGCATGATTTACTCTCCAGAATACAGACCAACCCAGATACTGCAACACACCTTTAACTGGTCACATCAGCAGCAGGAGCCAATCTGAATAGCATGTCATGCTACTGTGCTGCCAAACCCATCACCTTACGCAACTGAAACTATAGTGTTTGTGCACAGCAGTTACTGCCATAGACTGCTGTCGCAACTGTGCTTAGTGAGCGGGATTTTATTCATATAAATATTAAGCAGATTATGTGGGTTTCTCTTTGCAGTTAACTTTTTCAGAAATTCTCAAATGCAAACTTTACCAAAATAAACTAAAATAATGAATTTATCCCAGTAAGTATCACGTGAAATTGTAAGAAATTAAAGATATGATAGTGAAGATAAAAAACTTCTAAATTATTGTCTTAAACTTTTAACTTCTGTACAACAATTAAATGCAAGGGGGGAAAATGTCCACATCAAGAGCACTTCTGAAAATACAGAAATATTTCAATGATTCTTTGATACAGTTCCTTAATCTCAGACATGATGACAATATAGAGTAAAGAACAAGGTTAAACCGTTAT
Organism: Plectropomus leopardus; assembly: GCF_008729295.1. Classification (NCBI taxonomy): domain Eukaryota; kingdom Metazoa; phylum Chordata; class Actinopteri; order Perciformes; family Serranidae; genus Plectropomus; species Plectropomus leopardus. The sequence continues at coordinate 7,641,398 of NC_056469.1, forward strand.
ATATATGGCAATGTTTGCATATTAAGGCTAGCTGCTCTGATGATGACATGGGACCATGTTCCACAATTCTAAATGTCAGGATTATATGAAAAAATAATAGCAGCTAAAGTTAAATGAATTGATTATGACCATCATTAACAAATAATTGACAAATGACTAAGCCTGTCACAAAACTACTTTTTTGGATGATATTTTGTCCCAGAAATAAATGTAATAAAAAATATTACTGTCATTTGTAGACCATTTTATGCCACTAATATAATGATAATATAACAGCATAAAGCAAGTAAAGTTAGTAGATGATATTCAACCAAATGACAGCAACACATGACTCAGGACAGTTTTTTGCTTGGTATGTGGCTTAGAAGAAAATGCTTAGGCGCTGTTCCACAGTCTCATAATGGTCGGGAAAACCCTGCTGTTCTTTGTGACATCATGATGGTTAAAATTTTTGTGGCATTCCCATGTAAACAAACATGCATATAAACACAAGGACAATATTGTATGATATATGGACATACCTTGATCAACTTTGCTGACCTTGATAAACCCATAACCTAATTATCATGACAGGCCAATAAATGATGTATTTATAAACAGATATCCACGTGTGAGTTAAGAGCTTACCCAGTATGTCGAGGTGCTGCAGTGAGGGGCAGCTGGCAGCCAGCTCCTCTACGTCGGAGTCACAGACAGTGCGGTTGGCCGTAAGAAAGAGTTTGCGCAAGTGGGGCAGGCTGCGGGCGAGGTGCTGGAAACATCTGGTGCTGCTTTGCAGTGTGGGACACCAGCCCAGGTCCAACTCCTCCAGCATCCTGAGCAACCACACACCATGCAGCATGGCACTGGAGTGACTCAGTACACACATTCACACACTCACAAAATCTTGGTTCTTGGTCGCAAAATAGCTTGTTGCTCCACATTTACCAAATCAGAACTGAACTAGGAAAAATGTCTAATAGTTCACCTTAAACATGAAATAATCTGCAAGGGAGCTTAAATTTGGACACTCTTCCACCATTACGGCTACTCAAATGTCTTAATTCAGATCTTGTTTTAACTGTGTGTAAATATTTTTTATTTTACTTCTACACCATCCTGTCTTTATTCGTGCTCAGTATCATTGAAAATGATGGTCTACCTCAGTCGACTTCCAGAGTCTTAAATAAACGTTAAAATGAATTCACTTAAAACAGATAAGCTCTGCTTTGCCACTGAAAGATTTAGTTTTTCACATTCATAATGTACTGATCAAATTAAAGGCTGCAATGTAAAAAAATGGGGCTTTATATGATTGCCTTTAAAAAAATGATAATAAAAAAGAAAACTAGTGAGATACCGAGGCAAAAATGAATTCTATCCTTCCAATTCTCCTTCGTGGAGGACTCCAAGATCAACACTGTTTACAGAACTGAACCCATAAGTATTGCCTACCTGCAGCCTGAGACGAGCTCCGCCAGGCCTCGATCAGTCAGGTTTCTGCAGCGCCACAGGTCCAGCGAGCAGAGTGAGCGACAGCGAGCCGCCAGCATACTGGCCACAACGTCATAGTCCTCAATCTGCAGCAGAGACAGGCAGCAGTTAACAACTACTTACACTGTAATTTATACTGTCTCCATCGCATGCAGCAGCATTTGCAGGGCAACGGTCCACATCAGCTTTAAAATAGACCCTCATAACATGCAACTCTGCAGCAGCATCCTGAAATTTTGCAATTGATTCAGAAGACATGATTTCTATGCCTACTATGTCTGTGTGACTGTCATGAGCAACGTTGTCAACAGATTCTGTGACCATAAAATGTTCTTCTCTGTGGTATGTCACTTAGTCACAGAACTCATTAATTTTCTTTTTGGATCTTACACTGGAGTGAGAAAATGCTGCTGTGAGAGGAAATGAAGTAATGAGTGAGTCGGTTGTCTTGTGTTCTACATTTTGAGCAAACGTTTAAAATGTAACATAATAAAAAGCTGATTAGCTGCATTGGCTGGTTTGAGGGACATAACCTGACTTCCTCAAGAGAGAACAAAGCACTCACAGACCACACCTTGACCAGAAAGAACTGATTTGTGTTTGCAGAGCTGTTATTGTACTTTGGTGTCAGTTAATGTTGGCCATATTTCATCCTTTCATCCAAAGATGAAAGCAAAGAAATGCAATTTAACACCCACACAGCCAGTGCAGGCACCTTACCCATAGTAATGACAGCACACAGAACATTTTTTTGCCTGGGCAATGAATGGATATTACAACTTTTAGACAATCAGCAAATGAGGAAAATATGTTTACGGAGAGTGAAATGATACTGAAGTCAAGGGTGGACAATAAATTACTCACTTAATTGTGTTTAGTGCCATTATCACTATCCTTCATTGATTTTACATCCAACCAGTTTATTGTTAGCAGCTAAATTATTGCAACACTGCTGATGTCTCTGCCATCTTTTGGGCAAGCTTCTATCCAACGGGGCCACATGGTGGATTGTGTAGTTAACAGACTGTGTTTGGACTTCTTCCTGTGTGTGTGTGTGTGTGTGTGTGTGTGTGTGTGTGTGTTTGTGTGTGTGTGTGTGTGTGTATGTGTGTGTGTACATTCTCACCCTCACACAGCTTCCTAGGTTGAGGTGTCTCAGCTCTATGCAGAAAGTCAGGATGCTCAGAATAGCTGTTTGCTGCAGAGACAATATTGAGAAAGACAAAACAAAAAATTAGAGCTGTCATTTTATTACCAATATTATATTTAAAAAAATCTTATCCAATCCAGTTAGGATTTGTAATATCTATAACTAACTGGATGAGGGAATGTAACAAGGAGGGAGTCCACGAAATAATTTATTAAACTAAGGTTAACTCATATGAACAATGGAGTGTGCAGATCAGCATTAACTATGCAAGCAGCGCGTGGATGTATGTGCAAATGCAAATGATGATGATGATGCAGGGTGGACATCAGCTGTAGGAAGAGAGAGACAGAATTAACACATGAAGCAGTTTTTATAGTCTGGAAGGCCCAGGTGAGCTTAAACAAGCCAAAGATCCCACAATGTCAGCCAGCTGACTGAAAAGGTTGGCCAGGACATCCTCCAAGACAGTGGGAGGGGCAGCAATAGCCCTTTTCCACACACATGTGCTGGCATGGCTGGACTCATTTTGTTTGACTCTGCCTGTCAGAACAGTACAGCAGGTATTTGCATCTCTATACAACAGAGCTATCTGTTTCAAGGCGTGCCTTTAAATAATGACACGGCTGTCTAGAGTCAATGACATTTAAAAGCACTGTTTATTATTGCACTGTAAAACAGCTGTTTGTAGCCAGCTACATATCATCATGGAATTGTAGGCTGTTGTTACAACTTTGCTCAGCATTTACAGCTTATTGCTTTAAATATGGTGATGGAATGACGTATTGGATCTAGAATCGTCTGTGAATATTGACGAAGAATCATCCCCAATAATGACGATCATTTTTACAGAGTTCACACATTTGCATGTACAAAATTTTAAAACCTTTCGATGGCTTTTCAAGGACCAATCATAACATGTAATGGCCATTTACGAAGTATCACAAAAACAGGCTTGTAGCCTATGGTATACTTTACTCCAAATGTTAAGTATTATTTTGAAATTAAACAGCAACCTTTTCCAATCTCTAATAGTCGGTAACTTTTCCAGGCCTGGTAAATGACACTGCAAAATTACATTACTTTTCCAGGTTTTCCATGACTGTGGAACCCTGCTTTGAACCACATTTAAGACTGACTGGAAAATTCAACTTCGAGCATTGAAGGCAAGTATAATGGTAAGTAGTGTATCTGTAATACGATGCAGAGGTGGGTTTTATGTAGTAAATGGTTATTAAAATGAGTTAGGCTGATCTACATATTGCGGGTTAAGTGCAGGTTTTCAGTAAAATCACAGTATTAGATTCAGCGGTAAGTTTAAAGATTCGTAACATCAGAAATGTGGACTTTCACACAGAAGCACTTGACTCATTTGACAACAGAAAAAATAGAAAAGATGGATTAAATAAATTACATGAAATATTTATGGCAATTAAAACCTTGCAAATTCAAATGTGGGAGAATTTAATTTCTGCTAAGCCCTAATATTTATGGGACTGAATTTGAGACATTATAAAACTTGAGGACCTCCAGACACCCTGCCCTGAAATGGTCCATTTGGTCACAGCTTGGTGTGTATAAACTAGTAACGGAAACTTAAAATCAACTTGACATGGTTTGACTTGGTGCAAATGAAAAAGCCCTCTAAGAACCTTGCAACTTGCAGTCAGGATACTGCAACAAATCAGGAAACAAACTAAACCCCAGTTATCTTATCTGGGCATAAATCAAAAAGTTATACATTAAAATAACAATATACTTTTAACTATCAGCAACACGTCTAGTCATGTCATCCAAAGTTTCCCTAAGTGATTTCCTGTCTGCTGCTTGGGACACTTGGGTTGCACTTATTGTATTTAAGGGAATTTAATACGGCACAACAGCTAGTTTTTACGTCTCCTCACAAAGTCAAGCAGAGGGAGGACAGAGACCTCTCCAGTGGCTCTACAGCATGGATAGAGATATGGGAATTCAACAATGCAACTGCCAACACATGTACCTCAGTGGCAGGAAAAAAGTGGCAGGATGAAAGTGAAAGCCTTTTGTGTGTGCGTGTGTGTTTGGTGCGTATGCTCGAGTCTGTCGCTGGCATCTTTATAAACGCCTCTCTCCAGCAAGCTAGCCATTTAATTAGAGCAGTGACAGGGTAATGACAGCTGAGATGTCAGGGCCTCAAACAGACACACAGCTTGCTCTGTCTGCCTGCGTATAAACAACCTGCAGCATGCTGCCTGGCTCCACCGCAGAAACTCTATACTGCCTCCTGCCCACGCCGCCGCTCTGAAACATGACAAACACTGAGGAAACGCTGAGGTGTAACACCAAAACACAATACAGCGGTTTTACACGTCAGACAGGCCTGAACCTGAACACACGCAGTACAGGTCTTTAAGACCCCCTAAGCTCAGAGTTGACTCAGTTCATCTCAAAAGACAACAACATAGAATGAGCTACACCCAAAACACATACCGTCACATAAGCAGCTTGTGGAGATCATTACTCCAAAATTAAGGTTAATAGTTATAGTTTCATTAAACTGAAATGACACTATACATGTTATAATTTGTGAAGCCATTTATCACGTACAGAACAAACTGCAGCCAATAGCTAAAGATATTATGTTCGACAAAAATAAGTCAAACGGCTCCTGAGATTGTTTTTATTATAAAATAGGACCAAAAACCCCCAAGAAACCCCACTCATTAAATTTATGTTTATTTTTTTGTTCCATTTGTTTCAGTGCCTTTAAAAACCATCAAAATGAAATGATCTGACATAGAAAGATCACTCTTTGGTTGACCTGCTCATAGCTAGTACAACTAATGTACGCAACCAGGTACAGAGGTTGTGAGTTAGCATGACTTGGCTATTACGTGTCATAAGCTGAATCTACAGTAGTCTGGTAAGACTGGGCTTACTGTATTTTACTGTAGGCAAACCGTAATTCATTAGTAATCCAGAATTCATGGAAGCTTCCTACTGCAGCAGACACAGCAGCATTTAGTTCTGTGAAAGATGGCAATCATCTCTTCTAGGAACACAAGATAAATTTGCTCTACAGAATGTCTGTAAACAAGAGAGAAAATGATTACCATTGCAGCAAAACAAAATTGATAACTGTCCTGAACTGTTAATGCAAACATGAAGCAGCAGGGAGTAAGGACTGACCATAAATGGCCTTGGTATAATGCTCAGATGTCCAACCACGTCAGTCTTTTCGCCGTTGATAATGTGAATATTCATTAAAGGTCCTGCAATTTTGTTCTAAATGGATAAATCAAACACTGGCTCTAGATAAGGCCATTTCATTTTTGCATTTTTGCTTTGGCCGCTGTTGTTGTCCTACACGTTTGGCATACAGGTGAAGTTTCAGTTTTGCAGTCTCACCGTAATGCTGCTGAATCCCACATACTAGACCTTTAACGCCTTTTTTTTTGCCTTGTAATTAGCATACACATGTGACTTATCCATCTGTTTGATTCTTTACTTAGCATCTGATCTTTAGTATTGACTTGATGATTTTGGCATCTTGTGCTTTTGACCAGCTTTCCTCTTAGATATGACAGGAGAGGGAGATACAGTACATGGGAAATGTAGTGTATGTACATTAAACCATCACTGAAACCGACTGTTGACTCTAAACTTGCTTTTGACTGTTTAACACAGACTTCATAAGCAGATGAAGTTTGCTTATTGTCATGAAAACTCATGTCATCTGCTGTTCACATGCTGAAGAGTTAATTGTGAGGGTTTACTTTAAGGGGACATAAATATAATGCCTTTTAAAAGATCAAAATGAATATCCATGACAACTGCTTTATCACTGACAATTTACCTGTTGGCAAAAATGTTTCCAAGAAATTTGATCAAATTGCGTGACCTTTTCCTTCTGTGAATTACACCTCTCTTTATTCCATTATATTCACATAATTGAATAACTAAAGGAAATCTTTCATGAAAGTAAATCTAACTCCTTCAAAGTTAAGAGACTCCTACTATAATTTTCTAGTATGACATTTCATATATATTAAATACTTAATACTGAAAAGGTGGAGAAATGAAGCCTTGCATGTCTAAAGTGTAACTAAGAAACCTGTTTATTACAAACAAACTGGGCAGCCATTTGACATACAAACATATCATTAACCATCTACAGTGTGCCTGCTGTATTTGGACAGGACAGCTATTAGCACGCAGGTGAAAATGTCATTCTGATTGTGGTTTCTCAGATACGCTGTTGACCATGCTTACCTCTATCTTGGTCCGGTAGAGCACCAGCCGGCGGAGGCGTGTTAGTTTGGAGATGTGTGTGAAGGCCTGGGGGTGGAGGCGGTCGCAGGAGGACAGGTTGAGTTCCTGTAGCCCAGGACAAGTCTGAGAAATGACCTCCAGACAGGCCTCGTTCAGGAAGTGGCAGCAAGACAGCTCCAGGCAGCCCAGGCTGAGACCACAGGCCTTCAGAAAGCTGAGGGGGAGAATAAAAGAAAAGGGAAAGACATGAGAGAAAGTCAGCAACCTGTCTCCATGTTAGACAATAACGTCCTTTTACATGATCTCTTATTTCATTTTACAGAAAAGGTTTCAGACCATTTTCTTTGTCTCAGCATGTCCCTCCCTCAAAACAAAAGCTTGTGAGCATTTGCTAGTTTTCCAAGGTCACCTCCCTGTTTTCTAGCACTTGTGGCCCGCTGACAGTCTGACCTGCTGAAGCCGGTCAGGGTGAGAGCTCCGCGGTTGCCGGTCCAGGACAGGTTGAGCCTCTGGAGGAGGGTGCAGCGGCTCTGCAGGTGTCCCAAGGAGGCGTCACTCAGCCGGCTCCAGTAGGGCTGCAGACTCAGCTGGGTGTACTGCAGTGGGTCGCAGCAGTGCTGGTGCAGCAGCTTACAGCTCTGGGCCAGACGGCAGAGGTCTGGCAGGGTCAGGTGGCTCAGTATCAGCTGGATGAGCTATGGATGGAAGATGGGGAGAGTGGGTAGCAGAGGAGACAGAAGGGGTAAGGCAAAGGGGGGCGGGGGGACAAAAGACTGTTAGATCTGGTCTAAGAACATAGCAGAAAACAAAGTATAACAGAGAACACTAAAGAGTAGTAGAAGCTAGTAGAGAACAGAGAATAACAAGAGAAGTCTGGAGAATGTTAATTGCGTCCCCTCTGTCAGGCAGATCTTAATAGTGTTTATCTGGGACACAAAGCACTGATAGCAGGATCAGTGGAGAGGTGAGCCGGCTTGTTTTGCACTGTGTTCGTGTGCCTCTCAAAGAGAAAGAATGACTGTGCCCGCGTGAGTGTGTGTTGCAGTGAATTAACAATACACGGTGTTCAAGCGGGTATCAGCTGACAGATAATAGCTATATTGTGTTTCTGAAACAAACACACGGCGGTTGTGAAGACTGCTGTTAATGGCAGCGGTTTGGAGAGGAGATAAGAGAACGAATATCAAGAGTACTGCCGGTGTTTTGAAGCTTGCTACAGACAATATGATACATCTGTATGGCATGAAAATGACTCTGTGTCCGTGAGTGCAAACGAGATCGAGTGTCAGAATGAGTCCAAGCCACAATGTTCATGTGTTTGTGCGGAATACTTGTTATTACAGAGTGCATATACACCCACCACCTGGGACACATATAATGATTTTAGGGGCTAACTGCTGCTAATGACCTTGGAGGTCATTGTAAGTTATGATCATCATCTGCAGTCAGTTTCTAGGAATCTATATAATATTGTGACAGATGATTATATGAATTATTTTTGGGTATAAGGTGACAAAATGAGAAAATGATTTTTTTTTTTTTTTTTTAGTTCTCTATGTCAGGCAGACTAAAAGCAAATTGGCTGCAGTGCCATAGTGCTGAAACAGTCAATGAATTGATTAAAGTTTATAACACAAAAGTGAAAAACGTTCTCTGGTTCCTGCTTCTTTAATGTGAGGGTTTTTATGTTTAGATTTTGGACTGGTGATCACACAAAACACATAATTTGAAGATGTCCAATTGGACTACTACTTAATTACATTACTTGGACAAAATATTGCAAATATAACCAGAAAATTGCTTTCAGTAGAGTGCAGCTTTCCGCCCGGTGGCTGCTGGAGCTGATCACAGCCACGCCGAACAGAAGACAAGATGCAGCTGCACCCACGCGAATTGCCCCTCTTGCCCCCTTACAAGTAAGATGGCAGATTAAGATAACAAAAGCCTTTTTTGGGTTTTTTTTCCCCCTTGAATTATGGCTTACTTTAGTGGATTGCAACATACTGGATATAGAACTAATCTGCCAATTGCCCACTTCAAAATGAGATCAAACTTTTCTGTGGATGTCAGTTTTTGAGCCATGATGAAGGTCAAAAAGCTGCTTGCAACTGGCAGCAAGGCCTCTTTTTTTTAGCCGAGCCAACAGCAGGTAACACCTTGCTATGTGATTTTGTTCATCAATCATCTAGTTTAGAATAGTGAGGAGCCAATGTAACAGGTTTGTCAACAATTGTGAATCACCACAACCACAAGATTTCATTGAGCTTACAGTCATAAATGTGATCATAAATTTTAGAGTGATTGGTCCAGTAGTTTGCCAGATTAGCTGTGGACAGACAAATACACACACACACACACACGCACTCACACACACACACTCACAGACAGAGACACAGACACAGACACAGACAGGTGGAGATAATCAATAGATTCAATAACTAAAAATTATTATTAGTTTCAGGCTTATGGTGTACCATAATAATAATAATAAGAAGAAGAAGAATAAAAACAACAATAATAATAATAATTATAATACAATTAAAATACTGTGAGTTGATGACATTCAGAGACACATCTTTTAATTTTGTAATGTTTTTACCATTATGTGAATCAATTCAAGTTTCTACTTTTCATGCCTAAATGTAAAAAGCATTCGGACACTGGCTTAAAGGTATCCTGTGGAGAACTGGCACTACAGTGGTGCTGTGAAGCGCTGTTTTTATGAGTGGGTTCCTGTTTGTCTCATGCGTAAGGATGCATGTGTATGTGGGTATTGTGATACACAGCCCTGCCAATGATTTCACACTAATCCACTACACTTCAAGTGAGGGTTATATGCCAATAAATGCTGCAATGCATCGTGGAATGTAGATGCCAGTAGAATGGTGGAACCTTTATACTTCTCAAAATACAGCAAAATGATCACTCGAGGGAAACTTTAACCCAACATTTGGAAAATGAGTACTAGTCAAAAATATTTCTACCCCTCCTAATGTTACAAAATCACATCTGAATAACAAAAACTGAATTTGGTGCGTATCTGAGTGATTCAGTGTACATATTGTTATGGTCTGTAATCACCTCGTAGGGCAGTTTGTCAAAGTAGCCATTGCCTGTCCTCTGGTGCCTGCTGTCTCCTTGTCTGAATGGACCTCCAACATCAGACAGCTCCTCCTCGCTGTCACTCAGGTCATTAATGTCAATGACAGGCATCTTATAGAGGGCCAGCATGGGCCTCTCTTTTACCCCTCGCAGGATGACAGCGTCCAGCTCAGTGTAGTAGTCCAGCAGAGAGCTGTTGACCTCCAGGCGCAGCAGGTTGGTAGGGAAGCTGATATGCTTGATGGTAGGAGAAAACTGACGTGCCTGGGGTGTCAGCACCTTGGTGGGCTCACCTGACCACAACACCTCCCACCTGGACAAGAGACAGAGTTTTACTGTAAAGCCACAACAAGCTGTCACCTGTGATCAACATTTTACCAGCTGAAAATAGGCCTATAACAGTGTTGATTTGAGGCTTCCAGTCTATCTGTAGTTCCGTGCAAACAGTCCACTGGATCTGTGCAGTCATTTCTTTAACTCTACTGCTTTATATGGCTTATAACACTTAACCATATTTATAATCCACCACAGTTGCATTCCCTCACTTTCGTCTCACATCTTCAGTTGTCAGCTCAGTGTTTCTGTGGTTGTTTATGTACCTCAATCCAATGTGCAATGACCTGTGGGAAAAAAGCCGTGGCATTGGACAACATCATGCCACATTCACAACTTCACAGATTGCTGGTTTGACAAAAAAAAAAAAGACAGCAAGGACTGGTGAAGGGCAAACTGTGTAGAGAGAACAACTGTAGCTCCCTCCTGCTGTCCTCACTGCAGACTTGCAGAGGATATGAGTAATAGCATTTTTACAGTGGATTATATGTAGAATTCTGAGTCTGCATTCACACCTGTACTCCAGTTAATGTGGTCACAGGAAGAAAATGATACATTGTTGCTTATCAATTCTGGTTCAGGTTCCTGTTAACAATGACTTTTTACAAACGAACCGAGAAGAGAAAACATGTCATGATACAGACTGACGGGTAACTCGTTGATTGGAGAGTTTTGGCGATTGTCATCCTGCATCATTAGGTCAATCTCCAAGAAGTTTATGCAACACTTAAATGGTTCTGATGTATTTATGTTCTTTGGTATTACAAGGAGCTCAAGAAGAAATAACTGATGACAAGCAGTAGTAGTTGTATTATCAGACTGCAAATCAACTAATGAGTGACAGGTATGTAATGAGTCAGGATGAAAAGGAGGCATCTTGTACAGTGATGACTCTGGCTTATCACTGTGGGATCACTGTTACACACATTTTAATGGACTTAATGACCTGACAAAGTACACTGAGTCAGATACAAGCATATCAGTTTAAACAGCTGTTAAATCAGGGAAAATACCCGCTCTGACTTTCGTATATGTGTTGCCATCGTTACCAAATGATTTTCATAAAAACAGCATATCAGAGTACATGGCCTTTTATGTATCATTTATAATATCCCTTACTGAATAAATTCAGTAATCAGCAGATGGATTTATTGGCAGCTAGGCTTTTAAAATCACATATCTCCTAATATCATAAAATCCTGTGGTTGAATCATTTCTTCTGACATCCCATCTTTTCAAGCAGTCTCAATTCAGTTGTTTGTTCTACACCAGGTTTTCATTCAGAGCTTTCACGCCAGCCCAAATTGGTTTGTTTTAACCGAATCAAACAGGTTAGGTGTGAGAGCACCATAATACACAGTCAGATTTACATTTTTGGCAACGGGTCAATTTTCCATTTTGTTTATTTTGACAGTGGCTACAATCCATACTCCTGTGGCCCTCTTATGAAGGAACTCTCCACGGCCATGCAGAATGAGGGCCTTGTATTGATAACTAGTGCACCACATGCACACTGATGGTGCTAAACAAACATTCCTAAGAGAACCAATATTTCCAAAAAAAATGATTTTTTTTTATCTTTATTTTTCTAAATCACACAATCACACAAAGAACTGGAGTTCACTATAATTATGTAACTGTCTAAAAACCACTATTGCATGCTGTATGATAAAGAAAGAGAGGAGTTTGCTGACAATTCATTTAATACATGTCCAAAAACATCTAAGTCATGTTCTACTCGTAAAAAGCAGCTGTGCCCACAAATTATCTGGCTGATAATACAATATCTTTGTCACTTAAGCCTATTATTACCTATGGAATACAATTATGACAATTCCAAATATTACAAATTGGCATAAATTGGGATTAGGTGCACAGTGTCACTTCAGTGATGTGAAAGAATAGCCCTTTAAGGCTGGTTACAGAGTGTGTCTCTGCCAGAGTAATTAGAGTTGGCTTACTTCTGAACTTTTTCACAGCACTTTTCAGGGTGATCAGATGCCAAATTCATATCAGTGATTTTATCAATTAAATACAACTTTGTCATCTCTTACTAGCTTTTATCTGCTATAGCTTTCCTGTATTTGATTGGGGAAAAACGTCAAACACTACCCTGCTTACAGTTTTCTCTTTGGACTATTATCATTTAAACTTTGCGTCTTCTGGTTTAGCAATTAAACAGCAGAAACCTGAGTGCTGCTCTGAGAGGAAGCTGTGGAGTTGAAACAATTTCCTAAAGTAGCCATAAACATTATTTATAGAGCCCTTTCCATAACAATTTGATGGTATTTTTTCCGAACAAAGGGAAATAATAAAGGAAAGCCAATTTGATGAATAATATGAATGCTAGGTCTTAATATTGCAAGCAATAGGGACAGAGTAATTAAAATAAGGCCAGTCATGTCACCAAAGTTTATTCCAAAAACTAGAGGACTGGCTTCTACTTTAACTATGTGTGCACCTTCTTGTATTGCATGTTTTTTTTAGACATGTTTATGACTAAACATTGGATCGGAGAACTGTGAATGACTGATGATTGTTTCCTAGACAGTTGTTTGTCTTTACCTGACATCAGTCGGTGGGTTCTGGGAGAAGGGGTTGTGAGAGCAGGCCAGAATCTGGACAATGGCTCCAGGGTAATAAGTCTCAAGCACCTCCACAGCTGTAGGGTAGACAGGCTCCTCAAAGCCAAGTTCAATATAATCCTGGCTGTGGAATCCTTTAGGGGTGCGGCGGAAAGGTGGAGGAGCACTGGCACACTGTTCCCACCATTTCCCATAAGCTCTGAACACCGCTGTCTGAGTGAAGTCCCCTGAGCTGGGGTAGACGTTAGGCACCCCGGCCAGGTTCCACATGGTGTAGGACATGCTATTCTCACTGCCATAGTGGGAGCTGAAGTCCAGAACCTCCTTGGCAAACTGCTCCACCTCCACACTCACCGGCAACACAGCTCGCTGGCCGGACTCCACGGCCCGCCGACTGGTCAGAGCCTCGCCTCGAGTCCCACTCCTGGAGCGTCGCCGCAGACAGATATAGTAAAACATGCTCAAGAGGGTTAACATAGGGAACTCTGGGGCTGATGGGGGCACAGTGGGGAGAAACAGAGCCTAGAGGGAGGAAGAGCCCCCCGTTACTGGAAGGCCACTGGCTCAGGGGCTGAGGGTGTACAAAGCTCAGGCTACAGGCCCAGCTGCATGCATGACCTGTGGGTTAGGCAGAGACAAACAAACACAATGTGAACACCAAGACAGCAACTCTAAAGCACTACCGAGCACATCTAAATAAAATTCTGGATGCTTATATCTATATATTTCACAAGTAGGTGTGTCAATTAGATTGTAGATGACCATACATGAAGCTTTGCAAATACAGAAACAGAATCTTTGAAAAAAAGTTTTCAAAGAAGCTTTGAAAACTTAAAGAGAAACTGTCAGAGGACAAAAGCTCATAGAGAGTGAAATTATTGATCAGAGCTGTAGCTTTTAAAGCTTACTGACAGGCAGATGGCGTCCTGCCACAGGTGGACTAACTTATTGTCTTACTTAGCACACACCTAGCAATAATGTTATAGGTGGTGACCTGGAGTTCACTTTAATTATATGACTGTCTGTCTAACAATCACCACCACATGCTGTATGATAAAAAAAAAAAGAGATAAGTGACAATTTATTTAATACATGTCCAAAAACATAATAAAATATAAGTCATTTTCTACTTGTGAAGCATCTGTCCCCACAAAACATCTGGCTCAGTCACTTCAGCCTATTATCATTCCAATTCCAAATATTACAAATTGGCATCCAGCTGGAATGTGGTGCACAGTGTAATATTAGTGATGTGCATAAGTATCCCTTTAAGGCTTGTTACACAGTGTTTCTCTGCCAGGGTAATATGAGTTGGTTTACTTTTCAACTCAGCTATCACTGATTTCACTATGTTGATTTCACAAAGGTTCCTCTGCATACGTTCCAGATACTTTTTGCATAGCACCTCTCAGGCTCATCAGATGCCAAAATCACATCACTCAGTTTATCAATCAAATACCACTTTGTCATTTCACTCTGTATGAATGTTGCTCACCTTCCAGATATTACTGCTTAACGTTTCCTCTGTGGACTACTATCACTAAAACTTTTGTGTATTTTAGTTTCACTAACAGATAGCAGAAACTTGAGTACTGCCATTCCAAAACAAACCAGTGTTTTTTGTTTGTATTGTTTTGCTTTGTTTTTTTGACACTGTCTGTTTACAGATACCACAGCTAACTTATATCATAGAAGGTACCTTAATGTTACAGCTTTAGCACAATGGAAAAACACCTATTTCTATTGACCAGTCAATGATAGCACGACAGCAACATGCAGGCAGCGACTTGGGCTTATAAAAGATGAAAACTTGACACCCATACTATACAGGTTTTTAGCATGACTTAATTAAAGTTTGTTCAGATGTTTATCACTTCAAATAAAGCAGCTAACGTTACACAGCTGTAGGCTGCAGTCAGTACAGGACATCAGTAAGACTTTAAAGGGACAGCCTGATGTGCATATGTAAACGAAGGATAACAGCAATATTCAAAGCAGGACTGGAACCACCGGTATCGATCCCAGCTGGATTGGCAGGTCTTTTAAATATCAGCCAAAAGCCGAGTGCAGTTTCCCGTAACAAATGATGATAACGCTTTAGCGTGAGATAAAAGTTATAATATATATGTTACACCGACAGAAAAATAACAGCACAGGCAATGTGAGCTGAAAATGGCTATGTTGTTAAGCATAGAGGCTATCAAGTAAAATGTCATTTCTTCTGTATCTAACCTTAGGTAAATGCTCCCAAAGGTTTGAGGTAACTTTAAAGCCATTCCCAAGTGCAACGTTAGCTACATAACAATAACATCAGCCAAGAAGACACGTTTGCTCTCTGAAACCAGAGCTCAGTGAAAACACTAAAATGACTGTTAGTGAAGTAACATTAGCCAGAGAGGTGAGCTGCCTGCCTCAGCTTATGTTGTTTGTGTTACCGTTAAGAAACACTGTCAGTAAGCTAGCTAGCAAGGGTTAGCTGGCTACGTTAGCTGCTTATAAACTAGCTGAGCCGTTGAAACACAATGCTTCCGTTTCTAGCTTTGCAAACTCTAGCAATCACAGAGGACATGACAATATTCATACTTACAGTAAACGTAGGTTGATATATCCATTCATGAGGATCGATCCTCCTCTTCCCGTTAAACCACCAAGCCACATTCCTGTCGTTTAGCTTGTGATGCCTTCATGAACAATCGGACAATACAGTTACTCCCTGAGCGCACACCAAAACAAGCCATATATTCTGGAAAATAATGCTTGGGATACCTAAACTTTGTATGGTATCGAGTTTTTGAGACGCAATGTGAACTGGACAAAGCATATTCCAAATGATTTGTCATCAACTAAGCATAAAGGCCATTAATCCTACAGAACTGCAGTTATATTCTCTGAATTGCACCGCTGTTGCAACGTAAAATAGCTGAATGTCACCTAATTTCGAAGATATTGCTAGTGAAGAGAAAATACAATCTGTCAATTTTGACACTTTAGTTCAAAACGAGTGACTGTATTCACAGAGTTTAAGACCTCTGAAATAGATGGGAACTACGTAGGGACATTAAATGCCGCTTCACTTCCGTATAACAAAATGTCAACATCCGGTCAGTATTCAACATGATGGGTGGATGGATGGATGGATGGGTGCCCTGCTTTCTCAAGGAGATGTTAATGATCCAAAGCATATGTATTTGCATAGCTAAACTTTTAGCTGGTGATATGCACATTGCAAATAACATAAAATCAAGATGGTAATTTACATGCAATTACTAATAGTAATTTTAAATTACTATTAGTAAATTCTACTGTAGGTTTACAGATTTAGCAGCAATAAATATTCTTTTTCTTTGTTCATCAATAAATCCTTTATTTTGTCCAGTAAGAAAACAAACAAACAAAAAAAAAAAACAGTGGTAAGGATTGCAGATTGCAACCAGCTAAAATTTATCCTGGTTAGATTTCCTTGAGTGTTTAATGTTATGGACGCTGGGAGCCAAAATTTATCTGCAGAGGTCTCTTTTTCTCCAAAACAAACTGACCAGGTGATTAAAACCAGTAAAAACATTAAATAAAGCAGTTTCACATTACAAAACAATGTTCCTTCTATGCTGCTTGATGCTAATTTGCCAAGCGCCTGCCATATATACTCACCTTTTTTTCAGATAACAGAATGTGAATTAAATTTATTTTTTGGATCAAGACATTCAAGAGGTGTGTACCATAAGCTAAATCATCTACAGAGGTCTCCTCCCCTCCAAAACAAATGCATCCGTTTTTAAAAACTGAGCAAGCAAATCCTCACATGTAAAAAGCTCAAACAACGTCATTATCTGCCGCAATTCAATTTATTACCAAAGTATTGGAAAACATTGCTTACTTTCCACTTTCATTATTAACAAATGGCTTAATATGCAGGTACAGTGTAGTCAAATCAATAAATAATGCTAATGTAATCTGAATGAGCACACTGTAATGTCATTTCTAGTAGTGCATTAACGTAATGGTTGTAAAACAATAACATTTTTGCAGATGTTAAGAAAGGCTGAGTGAAAGTTTTGCATGTGCTAAAAGCCTCTTCTCTGCAGCCTCTTACCTCCACCCACAGCAGCCTATGATGTCACAGTATGGTAGAAGTATATTGCCTGGGTCCAGACCTTTGAATCCACCCATTCCAGTGGTTTAAGTTGACTGAAGATGGAAACAGAGTGCGACAAGTTGAAAAAACTGTGTGATTTTAGGCAAACAGGTGTATGAACTTCAGCTCTCTGTCAAGCAAAGATTTAAGTTTTCACACAAAAATCTGCAGATCTTCTCTTTGTTCAGGTCTTCTTGGTGGTAACTTTGGCACATTTTTATATTTAAGGTGGAATGACCAAAAGAAGTGATCATAAGGAAAAGCATATCATCATCTTCCCAAGAATAAAAAACAGAGAAGACAGTATGTGAGCTGATATACACTCTGTTCTCCAGTGATGTCTTCCCACTTTGGGAAACACTCCAAAGCCCATAAATACAATGAGACAAAGTCACAGCTGTGCCCTGTAAAGGTTAAAGCAATTTTTGGTGAGTTATTGGTAGTTTGAGATGCATTTTGTTTTCCTGGGATCCTACTGGAATACAAAAGTAACATCCTTTGTCATACAGATGTTTCAAAAAGCACACAGATCATGGCTTTCATGAATCTTAAACACACTCTGCTTCTTGGACCCATAAAATCGTATTGCTGTGGATCATTTGCCCGAGACGCCACTGGAGAATACTGTCTTTCTAAATGATGTGTAGTAGGGACCATTAGAGCACCTTGACATGTCTATTGTTCTCAAATGTCATTGGGAGTACATAGAAGGGGGGGGGGGGGGGTTCTTTTTTTTTTAGTAGTGTCACATTCAACATCATGGACAGGCCAGAAAAGAGGTAAACAGTAGACAGCATCATGGACTGAGGCCTGTGAAAACTTCACAGCGATTACTTGTCTTTATGTATCTCTGACTTATCCAGCCTCTTTTTCAAACTCAGTGGAGACAAATTTGGATTGTTGTTTTTTGCACTGCTTAGGTGGAGACGGACAGTAATTTATGTGGCTGTGTCATTGTATCTCGCTGATTAAGGGGCCAAAATCAGTGCATTCACCCTGGTGTTTTGTTTCAATGAATGCCGATGTAGCTGGAGGCAAAAAACTGCCAATTGTACACTTTCCCATTGCATTAAAAGCCATATGTTAGTGGGTGTAGATTTTTGTGCAGTGGGATAAAGTCTTAACGGTGCTGGTTTTACAATATTGGGTAACGATACTAAGAATTTATTTAGTTTCTTCTATTTATGTTTCTGTTTTTTATTTCAACTCTCAAGACATTAACAAACAGATATACTGTGACAGAGTGTAGAGTTCTGATGAACTTAATGAAGACGTGTGGATACTTATACCAATATTGCTGGTATGATACAGCTTTAAAACAAAATTGATCATAAGTAATATATCGAAACTTCTTTCTTTCTTTCTTTCTACTATAAGCTGTAGCAAAAGTGTTCCAAAATTAATGCAGACAACAGGCACATGCACACAATCTCATACTCACAGATTCTTACCCACACACATACACAAACACACACCCCACGGGGGGTACAGGACTGATAATTAAGAGCCTAATGGATCTTGTACGTGTGTGTATGGTGGTGGTCACATTTTGGCTGGCATTTACATAGATGAATGACTTGTCCAGTCACTCTGTCTGTGCAGTGCACCGATGCTCCATTGTCAAAACCAAAAGAGCCGAGCGTCTCCTCAGACCCACGGGCAACCAATCACGAGTCAAGCTCTCATTAGCAGACATCCATTGTGGGTGACAGGAGGAGATAATTACCTTTGACTAGAAGAGCTCTTGCTCTCTTTCTCCCAATGGCAACAATGCTTTGCCTATCATAAAGAACATGGGCTGCTTTAGAGATAAAAAAAAAAAATAAGCCCAGTGTGACTAAATCTGTATCTTTTTTTTATAGGAGGCATGTCTAGGTGCTTTGATTGTAATACTTTATAGTTTTTGAATACGTTGAATAATCGGTTACACTTTGGCATCAATGCATTAAATCAACTGCTTGGACTTGTTTCTACAAAAGAGGATTAATTCTCAGAGTGGTGTGTTTCTTAGCAATCCCTGTACCAGCTTTTCATCACTTTGTCTTGATTGATCTCTGTCTGAAACGGACCCATGTGGCTTAGACCATAACACAGAAACACATCAGAGAAGAGGATGCACCACCCCACACACACACACATACACACACACACACACACACACACAGTGTATAAACAGTGCCCAGCCAGATTTGGAGTTAACAAGATAGGATGATGTGAATAGAGGGCTAGTGGGCATGCTCGGTGATTGACAGGCCGGGCCGCTGTCAGCTCCTCCAGGCAGGCATCAGCGAGCAGCAGCCATGCTACTGTCAGAGCTCTGTTCTGGTCCACTGTGCCACACATACATATGCACATGGCCGAGCACACACAAATGCAAATGGGGATGGACACACACATAAGCGCATGCACAGCTACATGTGTATGCACACACACACACACAGACGCACACACATTTCATTTTTGTGTCACCCACACACACATCCATGCACTTGCACACTTTCTGTCCCTCTGCTATGCCCCAGCTGTCAAAAGCCAGTTAAATAACGAGTCTGCTGCTCTCCTTCCTTTTTGCATAGAGGCTGAGGAGCTGGTTATTGCTTGTATAGAACAGTATATGGGTGCTTTTTTCCCAGCTGCAGCACGGTCAGCCCACATGGGGAAACGTCTCACGAGGCTCTGAGAATATCCAGGCATGCCTGCCCATCTTGGTTTAGATTGAAGTAGTGATAGGCAGCCTAGCACTGTAGCTAACCTCCTATTTTAATGCACTTTCCAGAAAAAAACAAAACAAACACATAGCAATGTATCATATGTATTGTCCTAGTTTATGCACTGTGGGACTTTGCCTCCACTAAGGAGTTGTAGAGGCCTGTGATTTATAAATGGATCTTCATAACTTATAGTACAGCATAATTTACCGCAGACAGGTCTGTGGTCAGTGCCATTATAAACATGACTTCCAGGTGGCAGCAGGACATTTATTATTCACATACATTTGAATATATCTGAGAGTCCAACATGTTTTATGCATTTAGGCTTGTCAGCGGTGCCAAACCTGTACACGGGCAGCTACAGTGTGAAGTACCTGGGGCTGAGAGGGCTGCATATGATTGACAACGGAGAGTGGAGTTGGCAGTGCAGTTGTTCTCAGGTAAAGATTTACTTAGCTGTTAATCAGTCAGTAGAGGTGACAGGGTTGAGTGCAGCTGTTAGAGTGAATAAGCAAAGAATAAAACTTAAGATATATGTTAAGGTTTGATGTCAAGGTATATTGCATGTCAAAGTCAATAAGAGAAATGCACCACATTGGAATATTTATGATACCAAGATTTAGAGTCTACAGCTATGCTCAGCGTAGGCACAGCAGTGCTTTGAGCTATGTGCGAATGCCAGCAAGCAAACTAGCTCGCAATACAATGGTAACATGTCAACGTTTATCAGGTAGCCTATAATGTGCAGGCTACCATGTTCACCAGCTTAGTTCAGCATGTTTGGATGCCACAATTTGCAAGTTAGTACTAAACACAAAGTACTGCTGAAGCTGGTGGGAATGTTATTAGATTTGCAGGTAAGCTATTTGGCATAGATTTATAACAAGAACTGGATACAGTGTTGGAGGCAAGGCTCCATTAATCCTTATTAAAGTGCTTGGCGATGCATGAAGTAGAAAAAAAGCTCAACTGCATCCTTAAAAATTACCTGGATGATCGGTACTGCTATTGCAATGCTTGGCCTATGGAGTAGGCAAGTTGGAGACTTCCGTAAGCTACTTCCTGTATAGCACTCTGCTAACTTGAATGGGGGTAAATTGATTCAAACATGCAGCTCTGTCAGACTCTCCAAATATCAGATTAAATGGATCAAATCCGGGTAGTGACATTTTGCTGGGGTTGTGACTCACAAAGTAATGTATCCACTGGTTCGTCTATTTTTACAATGAAAGTCGATGGAAAAATGGTCTTTTTGGGCCACAGGGCAACAAGCGAGTGTAATTACACTGTTTGGCCACGATAAAAATCAACTTCAAAGCCTGCTACACTTTCTGGAGGTCTGGTATTTGGTCATAAACCAAGGTAGACTATTGGATAAATAAAAATGTTGATTTGATGATGGTGCTAGAGGAAATGTTCACCAAAGTATTGTAATTCACCAGGACCATGAATGTGGGAACCAAATTTCATGGAAATCTAATAGTTGTTAAGACATTTCATTCAAAAACACAAATGTAAATCCCACTGTGGCCCTAGAGAAAAAGTCACCTGATCCCCAAAGTCAATGGAATTCATCATAGTGGAAAAATTTGTGTCAATCTATCCAGTAGATGTTGTCATATTTCACTTTAGAAATTAAAACTTTGACCTACTCATGGCCAGACGAAAAGCCAAAGGATCACCAAAGCTATACGGTTTCACACGGTGGAGAACACAGATATCTGAAACAAATTTGATGAAAATCTATATAATAGTTGTTGAGATAGTTTCATCTCGACTAACGTAATGGATGACAGAGCAACACTGCTGGCCAGGCAATATAACATACAATAATGTAGTAAGCCAATATTAGGGCATTTTTAAGTATTTAGTCACGCAGTTGTCAACAATTAAACCTACAGTGAAGCATCTGTAACAGATAGTTAACGATATAATACAACTGTAGTCATATAAAAATGTATGGCATTCATCTGTTACACTTAAAACTAGATTTATTCATAAAATTGTGTGCTGGGTTTCAATTTTTCAATTCCCTTTCACTCTCTGTAAAAACAGGTAAATTCAATCCACAACAAAGGATTTGTTCATGATTTGATTGATGGATTTCATCAAACATAAGGACTGCTACATTATGTTATACTATGTTATATCAGTCATACATTATGTGTTGGTTGCTCCATGTTAACTTTGCTTGTCATGAAGTCGAAACGATTGATTGATGTTACTTTGCAGATCACATCTCGTTTTCATCTGAGTCTTCACTCAGGTCTGACCTCCTTCAGAAACTCTGACATGCTGACAGTGCCATTTAGCAGAGCGTTTTGAATATATCTGACTGATTGCAAAACTTCTCCGGCTTTTTAGTCTTAATGACAGAATCTGCAAATATAATTACTGCTGCAAGAAAACCCAGCCAGAGATAGCGGAGAAGCTGTCATCTGCTATTGTTTTCCACTCGGTGTCCTCCAACTGAACTTCACCGACCGACAGTTTAATTGCTTTCAGGGAATCGGGTGTGAAGAGGAGTCATGACCTTGATCTTTCTCCCCGATAAATGATTTTTTTTTTTTTTTTAACCAACTATACATGCAAATATGCAAAGTGTGTGTGTATGTGTGTTAGAGAGTTGAGAGGGAGGTAAACAGATACAGATTGTCTCATTTTATTGTGTGTTTAGTGGCTGATTAGAGGCCTAATTAAATACAGTGTTGGTGAGTTCAGAGGCAAACAGAGGAGACGCTGACCCTGCGACTTCTCCTGCACCCTGGGGATCATCTGAACAAAGAGAGTAGATGCACACAGCCTGATAGAGCACATGCATTCAGAGACTTTAAACAAACAAGCATCATCAGACCTTTATCACCAGAACCTGTCCTTAATTCACTCTTCACCTTGCATAATAAATACTAATGCGAGGGCAGGGGGATATTAAGCAAAACTAAACATTAACTCATGGTGGTGCTGGCTTCCTTTCAGGCCTGCTGGGTAAAAAGCACAGCAGTGCAAACATTAGATATATAAGTATTTGTAAAAATGTCACAATATTGCCATATGTCCAAGACTTACTGTGCTTGGTGCAAGCTGTAATCTTTAAGTCTGGATGTCTACGTACTCCTTCTGAGACAGAAATGTCAAAACATTTTCAAATTCTGCTGTCAGTAACCATCAAGAGCCAATCACATTATTAACATCTGTTGATGTAACAGGTGAGTAACATTGCATAAAATCATTTATGTGAGATTGCTGAAATTTTTGTACAAGACGTTAATGTTTGGGCTAAAACAGTCTACTTAAGCTACTCCATGCTGTATGTACAACAGCTGTTGTTCTTGTCATTGGAGGCTGTAATTCTTCTGTACATCTTGTCTGGCTGCAAACTGCAAAGTGGACTGTCAAAGAATTATTTTGCATTTGCTCAGCCATTATTATTGCTTTTTGTCAGTGAATGGCACGTCTTTTTTTTTTGGAAAGCTATAATATGTTAAAGGAGTCCTGTGGCTATTTAATATTGTGCTTCCACAAAGAAAGAATGCTTGCAATGGACACAATGCTCTTAATTGCTGCACCAGAGACTTCAATATACTGACTTTTAGTGTCCAGTACAGCTAAAATGTAAATACTGGATCCTACAATGTCCCGAAACGCAACTCAGTAGCATCTTTTATTTTTATTATTCATTGCTGCACTAAAAAGGTTACTTCTGTAAAAAAAAAAAAGAAAAGAAAAGATGATAAATATATAAGCTAATCAGGAAAATGTATTAAAAGTCAAAGTACTCAATGCAGAAAAACTTGAATCAATTTAATACAATAAAATAATTTAAATAACTGAACACAAAAGCATAAAGTCCTCATATTTGATAAGCAGGTACCATCAAATGTTTTTGCATGAAAAATGATAGCTGAAAATTAATTT
This sequence comes from Plectropomus leopardus, assembly GCF_008729295.1. Taxonomy (NCBI): domain Eukaryota; kingdom Metazoa; phylum Chordata; class Actinopteri; order Perciformes; family Serranidae; genus Plectropomus; species Plectropomus leopardus. The sequence goes on from NC_056469.1 coordinate 7,665,047, forward strand.
TTGAATTAATCGACTAATCCTTGAAGCTGCATTTGTATAATTTCATATGGTTTGTGTGAACTGTTTTTTCACCGCTGTTGACAGGACAGCTGCAGATAAACAGGAAATGTGGGGAAGAGAGGAGGAGTGACATATACGTAGCAAAGGGTCACAGGTTGAGATCGAACCCAGGCCGCTGCAAAGGTCTCAGCCTATATGAGGCTCACACTCTACAAAGTGCGCTCGAGGTCACCCAATATGTGAAAATATCTTAATTTGTAAAATAACTATTTACTTCAGTTATTAAGTAGCATGTAGCATAAAAAGTTTTTCCCTATGAAGTGGAATAAAGTGGAGTAGAAGCAGAAAGTAGCATGAAATTAAAATAATCAAGTACATTAAATTTGTACTTTGTTACAGTCTTAAATAAATGTACTTAAATTCCACCACTGGGTTCATGTCTATGTCTTTCAAACTCAATCAAGTCTGTAACCTTTCAATTTTGTTGTCTTTTAGCCAGAGCCGAGATAACCCTGATTACATCATGAGGGATATATTGGCTATCAATAACTTCATTACATGTCCAAATGTCCTCTTTGATAATCTTCATTTAAATCAAGACAATCACCAAACAGGAGTCATGCTATTTTCACTGAACAGCAGTGATTAAATGGATAATGTCAAATAAGAAAGGTCAAATTTAGCTATGTAGACTGAATCAAGACATAGAGTGACCTACAGTCCCAGGTGCTGTTTCCTTTTTCAGTGTTTCACAGTTGTTTGTCTCATATATTGAGACAGACAAACAGAAAACACATCAGACCCCAAGCAAAAGAACTTTTTCACCTTCTAACATCTTTGTAATGCTGCTAACCTTTGCAGAGTTGACACACTGCAGGACGATGACAGTCTCAGTCTCACTGGCAAAGCACCCACGGGTGCCTTTGCAGATTTGAATAGAGATAGGACACAGCAAACAAATATGTGGCGGAATATACTAACAATATGACAAATGGGAATTACGTCAGTGTGACAATGTCAGCACTTAAGAGGTTTAATTAGAAATGTGTGGATGGAAATTTAAGCAGTTTGAAATTGCATTCTGAGCAGTTTTGCACCACTGAGGTCAAAAGTTTTACATTCCAAATAGTATAAATCATACAAACCTTTTTGTTTTCTATGTAAAAAGTCCAAAAATGTATATAACTTGTAAAAACACCTCACTGGCAACCTTTTATTAAATCATTTTAACCACACCAGGTCTTCTGGGAAGAATTAAAATGGTTATCTAGCCTCAACAAGGATATAACGGAAAGGAATTAGGGAACTATAGCATACTCCCACCCCCAAATTTTTATTATTATTTTAAACTCTTATGATTTTAAATGACCCCATTTGTATTTTATTTTTGTTGTTTTTTTTATTTGTTTTTTTTAATTGTTTTTTTAAAAAAAATAAAAAGTAAACTTTTTTTGAATATGCTCTTGGCATCTTATAACCAGTGGACATGAACAAATAATACAATGGTGGTCGAGTAGGGACAATGGAAATGAGAGATTATGAAATATTATTGTGACCCAATGTATTAGTATATGAATGTGTCCTGGGGCCTTTCTCTCCCTCTTTCATTATCTTGTGCTGTTTTACATACTGTACTTTGTGCCATTGTACCATTTATGGGGGTAGATGGTTGTCGGACTTGACTCAAATGGATCATTTCACTTTGATTTGTTAAAAAAGACAATAAATATTTTTTTTAAAAAAACACCTCACATAATATTAATAAGCGTACGCAGAATAAGAGTATATGAAACACTCAATTTTAACAAAAATGTCAGATACTTAGAATTATAAGGTGACTGTATGACAAAAATATTCTATATTATATGATGTATAATCAATGCCACAGGATAAAGACAATTGTTTTTTTTACATTCACACATGCAGTAGGTATGAAAAATATAGATGTACTGCAAAACCATGCATATTATCAACAAACTGATTTCACAGAAGCAGATAACATGGACTGTGCAAAGATGTGGAGGTAAAGCAACTCCAGTGGTCTAAAAATCCAGAACCGTGCTGTATGTACACAAAAGCCGTGAGTGCAAAGCATATCTGCAATGTTGTGTCGGCATCAATAATCTAAACCACAGACAGAAATTGTTTAAAATGAGCTAAAATATCACTGCGGTGTCCAAAACCTTTGATTTCCATTTAGCTCGTGTTCCTCCTCAGGCCCGCGAAGGCTATTTCACATGCAAACCCCCTCCGCTGCTGCCCCCCAACCCCACCTCTTTTTCCCCCAACCTCTCATCCCCTCTCCACCCCATTTGCGCCAACAATACCCCTCTCACCGCACCGCCCCACTCTCAACAGGCTTCTGTGGAATTTATTCAAATATTTTGACATTTCGCCTCCCCTCACTTCCCGAGCAGAAATGATTTGTGACAGCTGGAGATGGGCTCGGTCGGAGGAGCTTCCTCCAACACCCTGCCTTCTTTTTTTCCTCCCGTCTTTCTTTGTAGAAAGGCTGATTTCTCTCTTTCGACTCCCATCGTTTTTTTCCCCCTCCTCCTTTATTCACCGCTGCTCCTCCTGTCAGCTGGCGTAGGCCTTGAAAGCTCCTCTCTTCGTCTTTTTTTTTTTCCATGTGACTCCACAGTGTGATAGACAAACTGGGTGATATTTCTCTATTTGTTGACATTTTGTGTTTGCTGCCTTTTTTTGTGCCTTTTGCTCAGCGCCCACCTACTGTCTGATCCGGCACTGACACCATGTATTGGCAGCACAAAGGGTAATCCTCCTCTGAAGCTTTCATCTGAATCCTCGGGGGCTACAGTGCAACAAAATGACTCCTTTAATTGTTTATAGAAGATGAGATGATGATCACTATCATACAGTGTGATCACCTGCAGGATGATGTATATACAGTGCGGCCGGCGAAATCTCAACTACCAACAGTTTCAAGGTGCCTTATTTTCCCACATGCATTTCAATGGCTGATAAACTGATAGAGCATCAAAATGAGGAAGCGGTGCATCAGGCGATGCTGCGTGTGACAGCGGCGTGCGGACTACAGCGCAGTGCACTGACAACAAAGACTCCATTTGAATAATGCTGCTCATTAGTTGGGGGACAGGGCCTTATTCTGTTGGCGCCTGTCCCTGGTCACTTTGCACCGCTGCGATAGACAAACACACACAGTCAACACCAAGGTTGTCATCCATCACCGCGCTGAGAGAAAGGTACGAGCTGCCTAAGACAAATGCATCTTTCTGTTTTTTATTTCCTCCGCAATGATTAGACATTTCCTCTGGTGGAGCATCACAGCACCCGCACGGGGAGAATAAAGTGATGCCAGCTCTCTCATACTGTACACGGTGCCATCTGAAAAGAGCTATTGAAGAAAGATCTAAAAATCCAGTGGAGAGTTGAGCTGTTGGAAATCCTTTATCAGCTCTGGTATCAGAACACCAAACAATAATGAAGCTCCTGGCTCACCAGATACAAAAGCGTCAGTACAATTTGGCATCTAAGGATGTTTCCTTTGAGTTAGTCAGATACTGGACTCTTGATGTCTTTTCATGCTTTCTTTATTCTGTTAAAGAATGGTTTGTCATTTTCGCCTTTTTGCTTTCTTGTCGATGGTTCGATAAGAAGATCAATACCACTCTCATGTCAATATGGTAAATATGAGTTTACCATCAGCAGCCAGTTAGCTTAACATAAAGACTGGGAAAAAAGCTCACCAAGTTTTGATCAAAAGTAGCACTTTACCAGCAACTATAAAACGCACAAATTGAAATATCTAATTTGTTTAATCCATAGAAAAATGTAGTGTGAAAATCACATATTCCTCAAATTGTGTCCTCACTGTGAGGTAGCTGAAACTCTGGGAAATTACAGAGTGTTGTTTTTACACTTTGGCTTGTGTAAGGATGACACAAACAAGATATAACATGTTAATATGTGTGCTGTGTTTGCATGGAATCAGGAAGATGGTAGAGGGAAACCATTGCTTTAAGTGGACGAGAGCAGAACAGTAGACTAAAATAAGGTGAGGCAGTGAACAGTTGAAATATTTTAACTTTTGCCATCCTTCCCAACAAAATTTATGTTGCTCCTGCACACAACAAGAGAACATGGGTGATCTGGATAACTAATTGACATTACTAAAAAATTACATAAAATAATTAAGAAAATCATTTTATTTAACAGATTTTCTTCCATTCTTTGTAAACAATTCAGCATCTCCATAGACACATATCATCATGCATGTTGCATTTGACTGTCCTACAATTGCGTCAGAATGTTTGCTTAGTTTTCCCATGTTGTCAACTGTTTGCATGATTTCATGTTAACACAGCATTAGACGTGCTGGAGGGCAGGTTCATTTACCATGGACCATTGTCCTACAAAAATGCGTACACAACAGTTTATGATATTCTACAACTTAAGTGCTCCACAAATGGCGTTAAGTCCTTAATGTAAAGTTACGTTATCAACTTAGAGTTACAGAGGATGGGTTTAGGCATGTGAAGTTACTGTGGTCAGGTTTAGGAAGAGACACTTATAAAATAATTCACTCAGAGTTCACACAGTTCTGAATACTGGTCTCCAGGGAAAAGTCCTATGTTTTTTGACTAATCCACCACCCCAACCTGCCTCCTAACTGGACCGACTGGGAACACTTCCTTTTTTACTCCCATCAGTACATTAGTCACATGATCGCAGTCTTCCAAAATATGTTGGTTATGCACAAATTACTAGCACATCATTATGTGGGATCTGTATGAATTTTGGTGCATTACGTTTCATAGAAAAATGTACAAACAGTGGATGTGGCTTGCTATTTCCAATGTTTCCAGTCTTTGTGCTAAGCTAAGCTAAGCTAATTATCTGCCAGTGGTAGCTTCATATTTACACATTTACTCTCATCAACAAAGCGAACGGGCAAATTTCCCAAAAAGTTGAACTGTGCCTTTAACTTGACCATTTTAAACATTGCACTGTTGTGGATGTTAAGGTATACGACTACAATAAGCAACAACACTCATTATCAGGAAAATCCATCATTAGAACGTGCATGAGCACATCTCTAAAAGAATTTAATTAGTCATACGCTGATCCTTTATGCAAATGAAAATCCTGAAAACTAAATAATTTGATTCATAAAGAATACAGGAACACTGTCACTGTTTGAACAGACCAGAGGAAAATCCAACTGTAGCTCTATAAAAGGGGAAAAAAAAAACAAAACAGTCATCTGCCAAGGACAGCCGGAGCTAATAAGTGTGTAACATGATAGAAAAGAAAATTAGTTCATAGCTGTCATCTTCTTGATGAAGAGGCAATCAAAATCAAAGTGAATCATTCCGTGAGGAGGATTGTGTTTTGGAATTCAAACGGGCAATGCTTCAATATGACAAATCAGCCGGTGTGGTGCATGTTGATTGATTCCATCCATGAAAACCTAATAGATTTAGCCCTCTGTGAATTTGGCTCTCATTAACCTCGCAGCGTTTTCATATGAGAATGTATTGGAGCCATTTTATCCACCACTCAAAGGCAATTCACTGGGTGATAAATCCTTTGGCTTATCTGGCTGCAGGTGACAGCACAGCAGAGCGCTGAGGCTGACTGGGGCACAAACACACAGAAACACACACAACAATGCCTGTGCACACACATTTTCACGTCCCGCATAAACATACGCATTCTGCAGACACACACGCGCACATTTTCTTGAAGGGGTCGCCATGGTGACCTGTGAGCGGAAAAACCTTGTGATCCGACCGGAACCGAAGACATGCTCCTCGAACTGAGCGACCAGCTGCAACTGAAAAATCTTCCTCACAGCTCCACGGAGAAAGAAGAGGAAGAAGAGAGGAGGAGGGGGGAAAAAAACAGAATTCAATTACACAGTCGAAACCCACTCCTTGCCCTCCGGGAGTGATATCAGCACCATTTAAAAGTCTGATTACTCACAAAACCAATAACATTTTGACTCCTTGGTAATGGACCAGTAGATTAGAAAATTTAGATTACATTTAACTGCCTGTAGATTCTCATTAAAACACCACCAACTAGTTAGAAACAATAGGTAATTAAGAGTGTAATGAAGCACAGTAGCGTTAGCGCACGTCGGCTGTATGCTACTCTTGTGGGACCCAGCCTTACTTTGCACTTATCCTGCAGCAAAGCCATACCAGCGTCTCATTTGGGCAATACGACATATTTAATTAGATTAATGAATTTCGGTGGCGTCTCCGCGGGGTTGGTTGTGCTCCTTGCGGTGACAGTGTAACAACACATTATATATTAGGGGAGGCCTGCGAGCTGCAGGCAGACCGGTGCAGGTTGGTCCCTCGACAGAGGCGCGACGTGTGACAGTTTGGGTGGAACCTGTCTCAGGTTTACTCCTGCTAAATTGTCAAATGCAAATAATCATAAGCAAACGCGCTGCACGAGTAAACACAAACCCGTATCCAAAACTCCAGATTTGATTTAGCAAAGTGAGGCCTATTGAATTAAACATGATTGATTGTAACACCGGGAGAACACAAACAAGAAAGCAAGAAAGCCCAGGGTGATAAATGGGTTAGTGCCCGTGTTTGGCTTTAAGCTAGTCTCTATGGCGCTGGCCGGCCACAAGTAAATGCTTCGACACAAAGTAAAGACTAAAGGAAATGAAACAGGGCATGGGTCTCTGAGGCCGACACAAACTAGTTTAAAATACTTCAGCCTCCATCACAGATTTGAAGTTGTGAAACGTGAACAGTTTCAATCCAGTGGTTATAGTCACCTGAAATAATTTGCTGTAATAATTAGGAAGTCTTTTCCACAGTGTAACATGAATATGTGTCCTTGGAGTTTATCCGTACCCCTCTCCTCCACGCTCACACTTCCACTTTTCATAGCTGCATTTCAGCATCACATGGCTGCCTTTTTGTAGAAAGTCTGACTCAGTCAGTCCTTTCGTGTGGAGGAGACACACCAATTCTCTCTAAATTTTTTCAAAGCTCAAGACAGAGTGCAAATTCTTTTTTTTTCCTATAACTTCTGTCAAAACCTTGAAGTTACGTTAACTTTTGCATAGCTATTACTTCATTTTTAGCTTGAGCATCAAGTTTAGTCTCATTTGCTGAAATGTTTATGATTACTATAAGACAGTGATACTCAACTTGTGACCCATGGGTCAAATCTGGCCCACAATAGGGTGCTGGGTGGCCTGCTGACTGTTTGTCTGCTTCACAAAGAAATAATATGATTCACACTGTGGATTTTTTTGTACTTCTAATATAAATAAGTTACATTTAAAAAGCATCAAAATAGAGCCTGTTTATGAAAAAAGTGCCAGAGAAGGATCCCCAGGACCCCCTGGCAGAGGTCTGGGTTAATTATTTATATATTAATTATTAATGTTTGTTCATTAACTGGCCCTTGGCCTCCTGTCATTTTGCAAAAGTGGCCCCCGGACAAAGCAAGTTAAGCTTCACTGCTGTAAGATTAGAGTTGATGTTTACAGATTTCACTTTAGCTGTTAGTTATGTTTATTGGCTTTTAGTGTTGGCTTAAGGTTGCATTTAGCTTAATTTTGGATTTAACTGTAATTTAAACTTTAAGTTTAGAGTTGAAGGTTTAGACATAACAAGATTTTAGCTTTTGTTTTGTTTTAGGCTAAGCTAGGTACCCTAAATTTAATGTAAAATTTTTTTATTTACAGTTTAGGTTTGACTGTAGCTGTAGTTTTACCTTTAATGCTTATCTTTTGAAAACAACAACAAGGTATGCCAGAGCTTCTTTCATCCTGTTGCCACTGACAAGCTTAATTTGATAGCTTTACTAGCTGTCTTTTGTGTGTACCTAGATAAGATAGTTTTATGATTGTATACCTTGATAATTTCTTACTTATTTATCTTACCTTGAATATTAAATAGTGTGTATTTTATCTATTGCCACTGCACAACACTTTACTTGACTTGATGATGGATTTATTCGGCTGTTTTTAAACCATTTCAGTTTCTGGGGAATTTAGTTCTTATGTTGTCCTTTATGGGGTTTTTTTGTATGTTTGTTTGTTTGTCTGTTTGTTTTGTGCCTTGATGCCTGCTGTACATCAAATTTCCTTCGGGAAAATAAAGTTGAATGCTACATTATTTTTCTTGTTAATCTTGATTTAGAATTGGAGCATAACTTGATGGGCCGTAACTACACACACACACACACACACACACACACACGATAAAACTTTTTTTTTTTATAAAACTTAACATTTTATAAAAAGAAAGTAAAACTTAAATATGCAAAAGAGAAGAAGATAACACAAATACAGTAGGCCTGTATGAGCCTCCTCACCCCAAACTCGAGTCTGTGACCTCATTAACCTGACATTTAATAACTTTTCATTAACTGCTTCTGATTGTTGTGAATTAAAGTTAAAGTTGTTAGCAACACACTGGTTATATTTACTGGTTGTCGAGCACTAGTTACACTTGTCTGTAGTTCCAATGCTCAGTGTTTCTGTTTGGAAATATGTTTCGACCTGTTTTCTTTTGTAGTATCACACTGCCCTCTATAGGGATGGATCCTAATTGCGCTGCCTTGATCCTAAACACAGGCATGTTTTTCAGTGATATAGCCTCCCCAGCTGTTTTCACAGCACTCTACTGATCTACAGTTCAACGCAGAGAGAAAACGTTTTGCTTAAAAGCTTTTTAGCAACATTTCCCCCACTTGAGCTTTATTTAGTGTAAACTGTAAATGGCTTGCTTTGTTATAACTTTTGCACTGATTTCAGCGACAGACGCAGATGTTGCACCGTCTATGTGTATATATACACAGACTGTATGTGAATCACAGGGGGAAAATGTCTAGAAAACACACTCACACACATACACACCTCCAACCTGGCAGAGTGTTTGTGCTTGTAAACACTTGAATAATTGAGCCAGACTCAAACAGTCATGGTGGAGGAGGAGGAGGAGGAGGATGAAGAGGAGAGAGAAGGAGAGCAGATGGCCCAGCGCAGATAGACTCAGAGACTGGGAGCGAGGAGTGTTCTCTGAAGGACGAGGTCTTGTATTGTTGTGGCTGCGAGGGCCGCTCTGTCACACAGCGTACCAGGGGTCCCCAAAGAGCCAGGGTCTTATGGTGTCAGTGTCCCCCCAGTCTTCATCCCCAGCCCCGGCCTATTGTCATTCCTGTTTTTTAATTTCTCAAACGCAATCAAGTGTGACACAAACTGTTTACCTAGCGTGTCTGCCACAACCAGGAAGAGAAAAGGAGAGGGGGAAAAAACAGACACACAAGCCAGGATCTCGGCACAAAATAATCCTCCATAATACCACAGAGTTTAAAGAGGCTTTGCCAATACCTCCCCGAACCCCCCCACTCCACCTCTCTTTGCTCTTATGAAAAAAAGGAGGGGGAGATAAAGAGAGAGAAAAAAGGGGTGGGGGGGGTGGGGGGCACATCAGAAGAAAGCTGTTAAATTCGCCCCTCAGTCTCGTTTGGGATTGCTAATTATTGTTTTTACAGTACAACAATTGGGGTATTAGGGCATAAGCGGCTGGAGATAACATCCAGAGGAAGGCTAGGGGAGGGAAAGGGGGGAGAAAGGGAAGAGGAGCATGGGGGAGAAAGATAATGGGTCGACAGAAGGGGAGCTATGATAGGGTCTGGTCCATGGCGGTGTCTGTCTCTCTGGTACAACACACACCGCAGTATCAGGAGGCTCACTGACTCACTCTGTCTCCAAGGAGCTTGAAAAGTAAAGGAAACTTGACAGGAAAAAGTTTGAAATGTTGGACAGTTTTATGGTTTGACAAAAATCAGAGAACGTGAAAGAGAGCGCACGTTACCACGTTACACCCACACAGGCAGAATCTCAAACATGCAGATAAGAATGTTAATTCTAGATTGAGGTTAAGAAATTACAAAAGTTAAAGCTGCTGTGATAAATATTTTTATAGTAACAGTGGATCACATGACTATTTGTATGTGACAGCGATAGAGAGAAACAAACTCTGCAGTTTTCCTCAATTCTATGGAGCTTTATAGCAATATTCAACGAACTGTTTTGGTTTTGGAGCCAGAATCTTAATTATGGAGCCAGTTTTGGCTTTCAGTGTGTGTTTTGCAGCCACAGCCGGCAAGCAGTTGACGATTTTTTAGCATCAAACAGCAAGCAGATACAGTTAGCAATTAAAGAGCCAGATATTTCCTTCGTAGTTAGTGGAGACCAAAAGCAGAACTAAAAGGAAAGTGAATATTGGACTTACATTCCTCATATGGCCACAAAACACAGCTTCAAACTAATGCTTATGCTGTTCTCTGGGTGTGTCTGCTGGATGTGTAACTAAGCAACCGTCGCCTTACAAGTCACCATATCAGCTTAAAAGGTGACGCTGTATGTCAGAAACTTCGTTTCCATCCAAAAGTAGTACAAATTTTAACCAAATTTCCAGAAAACTGGCAAAAGATTATTCCAAATGATGCACATTTTCATCCACTTGAATTATTATTGAGGGTTGGTTTATCGAGATAAACCACTGTCAGATTCTCCTAATCACTCCACACAGATCTGATATTCTCATCTGCTGCAATTCTTCACTGGAGCTAATTCTTCACTGGAAAATCGCATGCTTCATGTACATCAAGATTTGTAAGCTAAGTCTGCTTCTGTTGCACTTTGACACATTTTCTTGCAGTTGATACATCAAATTTTCCACCTCAACCGAGTGTAAAAACTTCTTTGTCATACTTTGAGGGTTTTCTTTTCTTTACGCATATCTGCTCAGTAAAAAATGTGAATTGAAGTATACCCAGTGTTGTGTTTGCTTCTGTTATCAAAGTATCGAGACAGTTCAACTATAACGTTGAACTTCGAGGAAAAAATATGGGTATTACTTTATTTGTGGGAGTTTGTTCCAGTAAAGCCAAATACTAAAGGAAGACACATTTAAAAAAAATACTGCAGGGTAAACTGTGAGTACTGAAAGGCAGGTGATGGCTTGTGTCCCATGGGAGAGAATAAAGCATCCTTGAGAGCACACACACACACACACACACACACACACACACACACACACACACACACACACACACACACACACACACACACACACACAGGCTTTTATCCTGTGAATGAGCCAGCCAGCCAAAGTCATCTGGAAGCTTCCACATGCCAATGAATAAATAAAGCTGTAATTAGTAAAGAAAACAGCGCCACCTGTTGGTGTCCCACCCCTGTGAACTCAGACCATTATAGGGTGCTGTGGGAAACACCTGAGCCTGCACAGGCTGTATGTTAAAGGGTTGGCATGACTTTGTATGTAATCTTGAGGCGTGATCATTTTTAATCGCGTTTGGTGGGTACGCACCGTAAGGGAGAGCCCAGCCACCCTACGGAGGAAACTCATTTCGGCCGCTTGTACCCGCGATCTTGTTCTTTCGGTCACTACCCAAAGCTCATGACCATAGGTGAGGGTAGGAACGAAGATCGACTGGTAAATCAAGAGCTTTGCCTTTCGGCTCAGCTCCCTCTTCACCACGACAGACCGGTGCAGCGCCCGCATTACTGCAGACGCCGCACCGATCCGCCTGTCGATCTCCCGTTCCTTCCTTCCCTCACTCGTGAACAAGACCCCGACGTACTTAAACTCCTCCACTTGGGGCAGGACTTCATCCCCGATCCGGAGGGGGCACGCCACCCTTTTCCGGCTGAGAACCATGGTCTCGGATTTGGAGGTACTGATTTTCATTCCAGCCGCTTAACACACTCGGCTGTGAACCGATCCAGTGAGAGCTGAAGGTCGCGGCCCGATGAAGCCAACAGGACCACATCATCTGCAAAGAGCAGAGACCTAATCCTGAGGTCACCAAACCGGACCCCCTCAACACCCTGGCTGCGCCTAGAAATTCTGTCCATAAAAGTTATGAACAGAATCGGTGACAAAGGGCAGCCCTGGCGGAGTCCAACCCTCACCGGAAACGAGTTCGACTTACTGCCGGCAATGCGGACCAAGCTCCGGCACCGGTCATACAGGAACGGACAGCCCGTATCAGGGAGTCCGAAACCCCCATATTCCCGGAGAACCCCCCACAGGATTCCCCGAGGGACAAAACGGTCGAATGCCTTCTCCAAGTCCACAAAGCACATGTGGACTGGTTGGGCAAACTCCCAAGCACCCTCAAGGATCCTGCCAAGGGTCCAGAGCTGGTCCAAAGTTCCACGACCGGGGCGAAAACCGCATTGCTCCTCCTGAATCCGGGGTTCGACTGTCCGGCGGACCCTCCTCTCTAGTACCCCCCGAATAGACCTTACCAGGGAGGCTGAGGAGTGTGATCCCTCTGTAGTTGGAACACACCCCCGGTCCCCCTTCTTGAAAAGAGGGACCACCACCCCAGTCTGCCAGTCCAAGGGCACTGTCCCCGATGTCCCACGGCAATGTTGCAGAGTCGTGTCAGCCGCGACAGCCCCACAACATCCAGGGCCTTTGAGGAACTCCGGGCGGAGACTCGTCCACAGCACTGCACACAGGAGGTTTACACACTCCTGCTTCCTTACACACACACGCACACTCACACACACTCACACACACACATACACACACACACACACACACACACACACACACACACACACACACACACACACACACACACACACACACAGGCTTTTATCCTGTGAATGAGCCAGCCAGCCAAAGTCATCTGGAAGCTTCCACATGCCAATGAATAAATAAAGCTGTAATTAGTAAAGAAAACAGCGCCACCTGTTGGTGTCCCACCCCTGTGAACTCAGACCATTATAGGGTGCTGTGGGAAACACCTGAGCCTGCACAGGCTGTATGTTAAAGGGTTGGCATGCGCGCACGATGTGTGTGCGGGTGTGAGAGAGAGGAAGTTTTTTCATGTGGGCCACCCGTGTAACCATGTGTGTTGTATGGCTTCCATTTGTAAAGAGGCTTACTGAGCATATGTGTTGGTATTGTGAGTGTGTGTGTGTGTTTGTGCGCTCCTCCGTGTACGTGTGTGTACGCGAAGGGGTCCAACTGCGTGTCCTGGGGCCCACCTGGCAGCGCTGTGCAGATTCTGGGGCCTGAGCAGCTGGCCTGGGGGCTGGTGAGGGTGTTCGGAGGGGGGAACTATGAGAGGGGTGCGGGGGGTCTTCCATGGCCCCTGTCCCACCAGACCCAGACAGTAGGAGGCAGATGGACAGGCCACAGCCACTGCCAGAGGGCCAGAGGGGCCACGGGGCCGAGGGAGAGGGCCAGCCAAGACCAACTGAGCCCGATCTCACGCACAAAAAGCAACACACACAAACACAGTAACAGATAAAAAACATGTGAAACTCACTGAATTTATACTCATTCTTACATAGTGATTAAATCATTTTCACAATGTTTTCTTAACTGCAAAACGTAACATGATATACACAGATAGATATTCAAATTAGTTTGCAACCAATGACACCAAAAGAGACTGAACTTGGTAGTTATGTTGTTTAAGGTTTTTGGTCAACAATGCACTGCATGAGTTATGTTGCAATTTACATTTTTAGTTGCTTCACTAACCCTTAAAGCATAATTTCATTTTATTGCAAGCTGGATCTTATTTTTTATAGGTTTGGCCATCATTTATATGCGCTGTGTTCACTTTGTGTTCAAAGGAATTACTGAGATCTGGGAACGCAGCACTTTGACAGGGTGAGAGACATAAATAGTTGCACAACCCCTCAGGTTAGCCAAGCTTTTTTTGGTAGAGAAAATGGAAGCTCATAAAAATGATCATTCAAACTGTCTATTATAAACACCATCGTAGTTTACAGACTTGCATCCTAGTTCAGATTTGACCTACTGCGCTCGCTGTAGTTGTGTGTGCAGCAGAGGTGGAAAGAGAATATTGTGCTAAAAAAAATGACATGAAACTCAGACAAAAAGGACTGGTGATAAATAAGAAGTCCACCAGCAGCAGGTGCAAAATGCTTACTAACATAGACAAATTAAATAATGTGACACTTCTAATAGAATCAACAGCAGAATAAAATCATCACCAATGCAGACCGCATGGAGCTGTCTGAGCAGTAAACTGCACAGTGGCTGCAGCCATAACCACACTACAGCACAGGAGAGACAGCACAGATTATAAAGTAGTGCACACGAAACCCCGAGCGTACCAACCAGAGGTCACTGACCTCCACTTTCTTCACTGACACAGAGACAAAAATAAAGAGAGTGAAAAGATTTCAACAAGGAAAGCTCAGCTTTGGGATGGGAATTGCAGCACAAGGAGAGTGACCGAAAAATAAAGACAGGTGATGGAGACGAGAAACGTACTGTCTGCCCTCTGTTCTCAAACTGAGAATTAGTTCTCAACTGATTTTACCTGGTTAAACAAAGGTTAAAAAAACTCAACTATGTAATTATCAGAGGAATATATTTTGGTAATAATAGTGGAACCTATAAACTCAATTTAACAACAACAAAATGAGCATAATTATAGTGTAAAAATATCATATATTGTATTAATATAATATTGTACGACACACCTCTTGCTCATGCTTTATGTGCCGTTTTAATTCAAATTCGATATATATAATATAATATTGAAATAGTACAGATAAGGGATATCCTGGTCAGATCTGAAGGACCAATCAAGGGCAGGATCAACAAATTTTCTAAATGATCGGGATTGGTTATTTTGAGCATGCGCCCCGACTGATCCTTTGTTTATGTCCGCCGTCACACCGGTTTCATAAACAGAGATCACGATTTGCAGCAGATATTCAGGATTTATTGTAAAAATGCTACTCTAATCAGTAGAAACTGATTTTTTCAATGTTAATCTTAAGCTGCTAAACCACTTTAAATGGAATTTAAATTTTTGTTGTTAATTTTTATTGAGCTAAATTTTACTATAATGCTGTAATAAGTGGAAAGGTGACAGATTGTTAATTTTTGTAACTGGGAGCGCCAGAGTTCAGCTAAAACACTACTTTGAAGTGGAAATGTGATTATATTACTCATTTAGAGTAATATTACAAAGCTAAGTGGAGCTGTGATAAGAGCCAGATAAAATATTTTTAGTCAGTTTACTTTGTTATTTAGTAAATATAAAATAAAATATCCTTAAGTAACTGTTTGGATTCAGAAGTTTTTTTCTTGAATTACAGTGTATTGCAGCACTATTACACTGTCAGGCATATACACTGGACTCACTTTAATAACTTTAAAGTACTGGAAGTATGATGCAGCTGTATTATCCAGGGAAATACAAGTATTGGCTCAAGGACTTGGTATCGGCAGATACCCATTATTGAATGACTGACATTGGGACATCCCTAGTACAGATACCCCCCCCCTACTTGCATCACACCACTGGCCAATATCACACACTTACAAAAACAGATCATTTGTGCACTGACACGGTCTTAGACCTGTTGTTATCCAATTTTTGCTCTCCAATCTAAAATACGCAATTCTATATTAGCGATATCTAAAAAGCTTTCAGAGAAGGGTGCTCCCAATCCCTCTCAGCAAGCTCAATGTCTGGACCTCAGTACCTCTAAAACCCTGCCTACGCCCCTGCACGCGACAATGTCACGCACTGCAGTTGTTCCTGATGTTATCAGCTGGAGTTGTTGTACTCACCTATTTTTTTTATTTTTTTTTTACAGTCTTCGGTACTCACCTGTTTGAACGTCACTCTGAGCTGCGTGCACGGTGAAGTCCTCCTCAGTCTGCTCTATCTTCAGCTTCTATACTGGTTCATTCTCAAAGCGTAGTGTAGACACTGGCAGTCCACTGGGCCTCTGTCCCACTGCGCTCATACAAGTTTTCCAGTATGTTGCGGTCACATCACGAATTACTGTCAAAGACCGCAGAAAGTTCTCACACACCTCACAAAAAGCTGAAAGTAACCGCGTGTGGATTCACTTTAGCATGCTGATTTAGGCTAACACAGTCTGCACCTGCGTCACGCAACAGCGTAGGTGTGTTTGATTTATGTCACCAGCGTCACCGGCGGGTGGAGCATTAACCCTTTAAAGCGTGGTTCGACATCAGTTTTCTAGTGCTGCGGTCAGTCGCCTCTCGCGAGCTATTTAAACTTTTGAAAAAACCTGTGCAAAAAAAAGGTTTGATTTCTCTCAAAAACATAAAGAAAAAAAGGCAAAGACCAACTTGGCAAGAAATGACCAACAAATTGTTAGAAATTTAGTAAAAGTTGATGAAGACAATGGCCTGGAAATATTAGTTTTACAAAAAAAATATTGTTGGAAAATTATCAAAAACTAGGGAAAATGTCCAGAAAAATAGATTATACTTTTTATTATTATATATTTGAAATTTTACAGAAAAAAATATACATGTGTTTTTAACTGTCTGATCATTTCCTTTTTTAAAAAATTTTTGCACAGATTTTGCACATCATAAGTGCTGTCTTTTCCTGGTTTTTAAAGCTGCATTACAGAAAAATTATGTAATTTTATGAATTTACCAGACTGTTCTAGCTGTTTTGTTATTTGCCATTATCCACATTGTCATTACATTCATTACTGATGATTATATATAAAAAAAATCTCACTCTGTAAATATTTGGTTAAAGCACCAATAGTCAAGCCTATGATACTGTTGCAGTTATTTAGTCAAAAATATTGTGATCAATTCTCTTTTTAACCCTCTGAAACCTGCAGCAACATCACTTTCCTTGTGCTGCTTTCAAATGCCTTTCACAAGTATCTAAACCTCTGAACCATGAGCACATAGATTTAATTTCTTTATAACAATATGGGAAAAAGCAATGAACAACTTGGTAATACATGTCTCAAAAATGCATGAAATTAATTTATAAATTATTTTTTAAAAGCTAGGGAAAAATGTCTAGGGGAAAAAAGAAAACCAAAGGTAGGCAAATACTATATTATAATTATAGTTACAAAATTATTAGAATTTTTAAGCACTTTTTCCAGGTCATTTCCAAGTTTTTAAAAACTTATTATTATTATTATTTTACTAATTTGCAGTTAATTTCCTTGTACTATACTGATTTCTTCCAAAGGTAATGAACAACAGAAAACATTACTCAAAAATTTGTAAAGAAAAAACAAATGAATGAAGAGTGCAAGAAAATTACCTGGAAATTAGTTTAAGAAAAAAGAAAGTAAAGAACAACAAATCATGGAATTGACCTGGGAAAATTCCTTAAAAATCGAATAATTCTGTAACATAATTTTAAAAATGTAATCATCATAATTATAAATATAGTCTTCCCTCGCTTTTTCTTTTTCCCCTAGACATTTTCCCTAGCTTTTTTCTTATTGGCTAATTTCTTCAGTTGATGCTCATTGCCTCCTTCCCATGTTTTTGAAAGAAATAAAGCCAATTTGCTCAGGTTTCAAAGGGTTAAACCTTCTAAAGCTGATCTTAAACATGCAAAAGAGGAGAGATGTCTCTTGAAAACGATGCCCAGAACGACACCATACGGGGGAAGGTTTTGAGCGCAGACAGTCACAGTGATTTGAAGAGAGTTTGCAGAGAGCGTGTAGAATTGACACAGAGTTTATTGTGAACATGTACTATAGGTGGTGGTGTTGGTGTGGGAGGTAGCCACCGGCTCCTGTAGTCCAGAGAGCCACAGATGCTCCACTGTTTGTGTGTTGACTCTCTGTAATTTGTTTGCTCTAATTTGTTTTGCCGTGCCAGGGGAGTTCCGATTTTAATTTTGCTCTGTGTGTGTTTACCCCTCTTTGTGGATCGCTGATCTGTTAAGCATAGAGAGAGAGAGAGAGAGCGAGTCAGTGCGGAGGGTGGGCTGTTCAGAGAGCCAAATTAAAAAAGGAGCAGTGCAGATTGTTTTAAGCTCTGGCAGCCCCTTCAGGCCCAAAGGCCTCGCTCGCAGCCTGCACCTGCTCCGTCCCCGGGGAGCCTGGTTCCTGATCCGTGGCCCTCGCTTCTCCTCCCCGGGCCCCTAGCCCAGCCGCCTCCTCCTCTGCCTCTCTTCTAATTCCTACTCCTATTTTTCTTGTCTGCTTTTTCTCCTCCCCATCGACTTCTCTCCTTTTCCTTCCCTTCTGCCGCCTCCTTCTTAAACTTAAACTCACCATCTCTCCCCTCCAAAAACTCCTGATGCTCTGTTCCTCCTCCCCAGTGACTCCCATGTATCCCTTCACTCCTCAGAGCTGGCCTCTTCACCCCATTTCTCCTCTCCACCACCTGCTCCTCTCCTCCTCTTTATCCCTCCTTGCTCCTGGTTACTTCCACATTTTGTTGTGCCTCTTTGCCCCAGCTCAACTTCCTCCTTTCCCACCCTAAAAATTACTTTTCCTCTTTCTGTTCCTCTCTTCTCTTCCTCATCTCGCCTCCGGCAGCTGGCAGTCTTAATCAGCCCCACTCTGCACCTGAATGATTGCAACTTGTTAGCCGGATTGAAAACACACAACACATAAAATACAGTCAGAGATATGACAATCTGCAGGCTATTATGATTACAAAACATCAGGGCAGAGCTCAGTAAAGCAGCATCATGACATCAACGTGCCTCTGTAAACCCCAGACACAGAACTCGGATGCAAATCAAACCGTTTAAAATTGTCACAGCTAGTCTTTATTGAAATCATCCAGTCGCTCTGGTTTGTGACTGCACATCCATAGGTAGCTTCAGTCAGCTCTACATACAGTATGGTACACTTTGTCACACGTACAATATTTACATTACCCCAGCAGTAATGCTATGACATGGTTTCCAATAACAAGACATTTAGTTTTAATATGGCTTGATTAAAGCAGCCCAACTGTATACGGTACCCAGACTGGATGAGGCGACACAATCCACGCCAGGGGCGGGTCGGGATGAGAACCACAGGGCGACAAGATGGAAGAAGGTTGTCTCAAGAGTCCAAGTATCTGGATCAACGTCTGGCCTTCTGTCACTAACTCACCTATCTATCAAGGCTTTTTATTTAAAGGGTCACTTCACCCAAAAATGCCCCCAAAAGATCCTTTTAATAACCCAAAGTGGAACATAGTAATGCAGATAGTCTTGGTTTGTGTGTCCAGGTGTTCATAGTAGTCTCTCAGATTTCTGTCAGATTTTGTTTTGTTGTCAAACATTTACATCCAGCAGACACGGAGCAACATTAGCATTCATGTGGAGCACTCATGTGTTTCTGGCCATCTGATAAATGTAATTCCAATGTTCTTCAGCAGCTCCTGAGGGAAATATCTGCCTCTCACGCAGCTGAATGCGCAACTATGGTCACCAACTAGTCACTAACTTTGTTGCTGTTTGGTGTAGAGCAGATAGATTTTTTTATTTTTTATTTTTTTATGAAAACACCTGCCATTTTCATTCAGATATTTAGAGGTGAGAGTTCAAGAGACCCCTTTGAAGATGGCCATCGCAGTTATTCCCTCACAAATATGGTCTAATCTTGGAGCATTATTTAGCTCCCTTCCAGACAAGCTATGCTGACATGGAGTGCTAAAGGTTAGCTAGTTTCATTAGATACCGCTATCCAGCTTTCCACTAGCTTGAAAAATGAATGCACCACAGCTTCTTACAGACAGTAATGTTGGCCTCCAATCATTTTTGCCAGGGGGGGGGGCAGCAATCGTACCAGGGGGGCAGAGTGGCCCCTCAGAAGACACTAAAATGCTCCAAAGAACTGAGGGAACCTGTAGTTAGCTGATAATTCTCTGTGAGTCCATCATTGCAAGCATATCCTTCACATTACATGTCTTCTCTGATCCTTTCTTAATGTAAAAACACTGATTACAGCAGCTTTAAGTAAAAGAAAGAGTGTTCAGACCTTGTTGGGAACTTGGACTGTCACCTCTTACTCCAAATTCAAACAACTTTTTCAACAATGGGAAAAGAATTTTAGATTTGGCACCATAAATGGAAAAATCATGGATGAAATTAGGGCTGTTTGTAAAACTACCTTACAGTAATATTACCAAGAATAAACATAACGTCATTTTGACACGGTGATTTCAGAGTGCTCTGTTCAAATTAATGTGAATGATTTGTTATCACTGCTGGAACTGGATTTTTTCAAAAAACAGTTTTCATTGGAAATCACTTCTATCAAATAAATGCATAGTAACAGGAGTTGGAATTAGATGTTGGTGCTGGATTATTGTGTTTATTTTAATGGCTATGAACACCACAAACAAAAATTCATTCCCCTCTGTCGCATTGAAGCAGAAATGTTAGAGACATCTTAAAACCTGGATAATTAAACCCAAAACCATCTGCGCAGCTTAATACCACTAGATTTAAGCAAGAAGGTTTTGTACGTAATTTGCATGAACTGACCCTGAATCTTGAATCACATCTATTCTATATGCACCACAATCTTTTTACAGCAATCATATTGCCATTACGAGCACTTCCACCAAGCTTACAGACAAAAGCGAACACTTCTCGAGACATTTTGGTCCATTTTACACCCAAGGATGTTCAGTTGTGTTGATTTGGTATTCTGACTGTCTCTGCAAAAACTTCATCAACTGCTTCATTGAGGACATTCACACCCAGTAAAACTCACACACACACAGCCAACGTAAGCAGCACTGTCCCCTCGCAGCACAGTCATTACCATCTTCCTGCGAGACTGATATACACGTTAATGTTTCCCATTCATTTGGCCTCCACGGCAGATTGCTCCCATTGAAATAAGGTGAAAATAAATTTCCACTAGTGCAAAAAAAACATCTCTCTTTGAGAGCAATAAGAAAACAAAGATTAAGAAAAAATAAATATCTGACACATAAGATCATATAGAAATAATAACAAAGTGGCACTGATAATAAATTATATCACAACAAAAACTGTTGCGGAATATTTTCACCCATTTCTTTAAACTGAAAGAACTAAGGCTGATTAGTTGCTGAGCTCAGTCGCAGTATGCATACGTGCACTCATGAAACCTGCACACAGACTGACAGGTTATAAATGGGAACCACAATATTAAAATTTAGGACTAAAGGATAAATTAGTTGCAGTGTTAAATAGACTGCAGGTCCTCGGGGTGGGATGACCTTGATGTTACAGAATTAAGGAGTCATCAGGCTGGCTGCTGCCTCCATCTAGTGGTCAAATATATGAATTACAGCTAAAGCCAAAGCTGTTAAAATCAATAACTGACAGCTCCAACTTCCGCAATAACAAAGTGCAAGCAAATAATCACTAAATGGAGAGAAATAAGGATGATAAAACAGGCACAAATCTACTCCTCTCTCCCCTCTGGGTGCAGCTCAGGTTGTGGTCTTCTGGTGGAGACATACATCATGTTTTGATACAGTTCTTCCAGTAACGTAAAGGAAATGACACGAGGATCAATCTAGACTAGCACCCAGTGTCATCTGTGTATCCTCCCCAGCACACGGATGGTTAACAGCCGAGACACGGCAGCTGTGTCTTTCAGCCACACGATCAATCTCCACCTGTTCCAACGGGTTTGTGCGTTAAGACACATGGCAGAAGTAGTGATTAGTTGCGTCGTTTCACAGCAAGTGAAGTGCCACCTGTCTCGTCTGCGCCGCTCCTCTGCCGCTTTCATGAGATGAGATGTTTTCTTTGCGTTAACCTTTCGCACCGGCTTCTGCATCTTAGGATGAGACAAATAAGGCAAAGAGAAACTGCCACTGGGACAGTTCTGATGTTACAGGAGGGGGCAGACCGGACAGTAGCATGTGTGTTATGAGGTTCAGTTTGGATGCTCTGCATATTCATACCCAGTCTGTCCATCAGGAGGGTTTTTCATCTCGAGGTTGAGGAGCTGAAATAGTTTCTTCAGCTGTGAGAGCTGCCGTCTGGCAACTTGTCCAGACGGCCAGATTTTTCAAGCTTACTGACACAGTTCTCATCTCCCGTCGTTCTCAGGTCAAACCTCCAGGTCGGGCATTATGTCCTCCTTGAGCTGAATGTCATTGTCAGATCCCGTGCCCACATCCGAGTCAAAGAGCGAGTGGTCGGAGTCGGGGGAGTGTGTTTGCGTGTGTCCAGCTGAGTGGCTGCTGCCGTCGCTGTCGTCCAAAGTGTCAGTCCTGGAGAAGAGGCCAAAGTCCAGCAGGCCTGATGGGGAGCCGCGGCCGCCGCTGCTCTCGCTGTCTCCATCGTAATAAAGATCCTCCACCTCCACAAACCACTCGGGCCAGAACCTCCTCCGCATCCGCTCGCAGAACATGGCCAGGTTGATCAGCTCTCCTGTAAAGACAGATTCACACACATGAGAGTTTACAGGTTTAGTTAAACCCAGCAGGAGGCATCACTGCTGGTTACTGGCATGTTATATCTGATACAGAGGAAGACAACACATCTGGGAGACTTTGTGAGACACATTTGGTGTTATCGCTTCATTATGAGCCCTTTCATCAGAAATCATGTATCAAAACAATAATAAGGAACCTTCATCTGTGACATTACAAGCTCTGATTTTGCTCACTGAAAGATAAGAGACTCGAGTGTTCCTGTACTCTGAAAACAACAATCAAAGCCTGTGTCAGCAGCACTGCATTGCAGTAGAATATCACCACCATCTAGTGGCTGGAACAAATAAATACATCTACCACAAACCAACAAGGAAAACTGCAAATGACAATGTCAATCATGCTTATACGCTGCATATTTTGCACCTTTTCATATTCAGGTTTTTTTGCTATAGATTTGCCTTTTCTGTTATTTTAGTCCTTAAAATAATTAATGATATTTATGTATTGTGCTGCTGGATGATATTGGTTAACATACCAGAATGTTTGGTTTGGTTAATGTGACTGAATAATTCCATGAGGGCGGGGTTAGGTAAATAAGCAGACACAAAAATACAATTTTTTGTTCATTCTTTCATGTCTGAGTACTTCACAGATCCACCGACCTTTGATGAGTTGCTCCGGTCGTGTCCCGGGCAGAGTCCACATGGCCTGGGCGAGATGCCCGAACACTGTAGCATCTAATGTCGACATCTTCGAACCCATGAAGTACTTCTTATCTCCTAACAGACAGAGAAGATACAGCAATATGAAGATCTGATGAAGAGTTTTCGAAATAGTTCTTTATGTTTAAAAAAATCACCAGTTTTCATTTTGAGGAATAATATAATAAACTTGATGAGTTTGAGTTGTTCTTACATGAATATACAAGTTTACTTCTAATACAAATCTGATGTCAGAGAAGCTTTAGATGCAGCATGTGTGCATGGACGGAAACATACCAAAAATAATAAGCACTGAACAATCATTTCAGCCTTATACAGTGTCTTTGCCGCATAATTCAGATGATTTTGTCACCAGAAAATGTCAAACAACTTGGGAGCATCAACAAGGTGGCAAATTGTCTTCCAGACAGGCAGGAGTCTCCCAACATTAAAACATAGTAAGTGTGAAGAGCACTGATGCTTCTCAGATCAACGACATGCCAATGCACAAACTGACACAGAGTCCAAAATGTCTAATGATCAAAAAATGTCCTCACTGTTCTAAAACAATGAAACAAAAGGGAAATTAAAAAAAAAAAAAAAAAAGCTTAAAGTGGTTCATTGACTATAAAAAAAAGTACACAATATACTTTATAAGTAAACAAGAAAACACTTCACTGAGGCCAAGTCCAAACAGTTAATATTAAGTATTTGTGGCCTTAGATATGACTAATGCCAAAAATAAACTTCTATAAACTAATTTAAACTTGAAGCTATACTTTGGACAGCAACAAGAAGCTTTACATCCACACATCTGGAGTTTGGAAAACATTAAAAGAGAAGCTGAGTGTGCTGATGCTTTTACTCTGGGAATAACTTTCCGTTTCACAACAAGTGGTCGTTGGTTGAAATGGCACAAACAGATCGATGCGAATCACTTTTCTTTCCAGCATCCGGCTCTTTGTTTCCATCTGATATTGTCTCACTGTGGCCGACATCCAGAGCTTTCCCTGTTTTCATTCATCTCTTCTCTACCTCACAGAGTACAAACACGTCCTGTTTTGACATATATGAATAAATCTTTTGTCATTACATGGGACATAATTCCAGGACACATACATTAATGATTTACTGATATTATAAAGCATGCCTTTTCTCTTCAGCATGTATCACTGTGAATATGTATTGTGGAATAATTTGTCAGGGCCTATTAGTCTTTAATACGAATGCTTCATTAGGCCGCATTAGTGTGCCGGAGCCGTCCAACACTTTTCACTTTGGTCATTATAGCCGAGCAGTCCTGTAACAAATTACCTTGATAAAGATGTCAGTGTCATCTACATGAATGCTAATTTTTCTGTAGGCTGTCACTTCTCTGATTCCCTGGAATAACATAGCAGCTGTTCTCGAAAAGTCACCAAATTCCTCTTCAGTTATCCACCCAAACTGAGTTTCTGAATTCAGAATGGCTGAAGATGTGTACTGTTGTTGCAAATGCGTGTAATTCTATTATCCCAAATAGAAAATCTGGTAACTCTAATATCAGATTATATAACAGAGTTTGGCTAATCCCAGCTCATACATTTGATAAGGTAAGTGAGTCCAAATGGAGTGCATTTTAATTATTTTTTAGATCAAAAAACATTAAGAATGCTTATTAACACACACACACACACACACACACACACACACACACACACACACACACACACACACACAGCCCTCTTCCTACCCAGCAGTGTGGCCAGCGTCCTCATGTCCTTCTCCATCAGTGCGTAGACCTCCTCCTTCGAGAAGCGTCCGATGCCGTGGCCGTACATCTCCCTGCGCACCATGCTGCCGTTCAGGTGGCTCAGCAGCCACTTCAGCGTGTCGCTCAGGGGGCCGCTCATCGCCAGAAGCTTCTGAGTTTCCTCCAGGTTGTCCACCCACTGACAGTAGGCTATCGTCCTGCAAGGACAGCGGACGGTATGGTGTTAATGTCACACTGGTTGCTTAATTGAATCCAAGCAGGAATGGATCTGTCACTCAAGTACTTATATCACAGATCTTTATACTCATAACTAGTTTAGGTGTCAAACTAATAAATATGAGGTTCTTGCTCTTTTTCTTTCTCTTTCTTAGATGTTACTGCAATATGCAACAGCAGCAGAGAAGTTCAGTCTATTTGCAAACTTACAAAAGGTTATTACACTCAGCATTTCACGGGTATCAATATCATGCTGCTGAAGAAAATGACAGACACCAAAGATTCTACACCTTCTGATCACCAATCCTTGCAGCATCATCACAGCAGCATATCATTTACAGATGTGATGCAGTTTGGGGAGACATAACAGCAGAAAACTCTGTTGCCATGTTAGAAGACTGGAATCCCACTGCTTGAGACTAATGGGTGGTGTGACACCGGGGCAAGACAGCTGCCAAGACCACTGTTTGAGACAGCAAAAGTAGGTGTTTTTTTTAATGTTAGTTAACATTTCCAGCTGTGCTATTGGAGACCGAACCAGGTAGTTTAAGTCAAAACATGATGTTTTCCTAACCCTAACCAATTGTTTATATGCCTTTACCCGAACCACTTATAAAACACAGGGTTCAACATAAAACTGAAAGGTAAAAATACACAACATTTCATCATATCCACTACATATGAAACATACAAATGTAACTCTTGAGACTAGGTTGGTGTGCTAAATGGTGATTTTAGCAATATATAATGAGACGCTGTAATTTCAGGATACCAAAAGCAATTCTTTACACCAGCATACAATTCCTTATCAGCAGTTCTAGCTCTGACAGTTAAGCTCTTCCTAATCAATAAAAGTGCACCACCACTTCCGTCTTGTTGCCCATTTATCAGCTGTACTGCTCTCAGCTCGCTGCCGGGAGACAACATCATATATTCAGCCCTTCAAACTGTCAGGTTGCTGTTGTGTACATAAGGGAACGCTGCCTCTCCTCCAGAAATAGGTTAAGAGGAAAAAAAAGGCGACTGTGCACTTATTTCAAAAATCCCATTACAGATTTGGATTAAAAACTCTTGGACAAAAACACCCACTTATTGCTGCATTGCACTGCCTCTTTGTTGAGTCATTCAGACTCCCTCGTGTTTGTGTTAAGATGGGCAGCTAGATGAGCCATCCTGACGTCAAGTAGAGATTTGTCTCACAACAGCAGACAGACAGATCCTGTGTGTGTGTGTGTGTGTGTGTGTGTGTGTGTGTGTGTGTGTGTGTGTGTGTGTGCAAACAAGCCCAACTGAAAGCCTGAAAATCCCTCCCTAACTCTGCTTCTGTTTATCTGCATCTCCCCCTCTGTGCCCGATAAAAGATTTAATAAAGGAAACCAATAAGACACAGTTTATTTCATGAATACGCATAATGAAAAGAGTTACTGTCTTTATATTTGGTGCACTCATCATGCACTCTGCTGTGTGGATGTTTCTCCAGCCGAGCTGCTTGTGCGTGTAGACGCTAACAAGATTAAGCTGCTATATCCTTACACACTAGCACTTTCTCACTCCACCTCATTGGATAAACAGACTGAGTTTCTCCCGCAGCTCGTCTGAGAGACTGTAAGCTTCATATCATGAGTCTGCTGGTCGGGACGAAGCCCTGAGCTGTGATACAACTGTGAAGGAGCCTCCAGCCTGCAGGCTTCTGGATCACTGTGGATTACCCGTCGCTCAATATAAATTTAGTTAAAGCATCTGACCCTCATTACATTTGGGAGTGGTGACTGTCAGGGCCATGCATTATTTACTGCAGGCAATGTACAGTCCTTTGTTCCAGGGGGTACATGAAAACTCACTTTTATAGTTTGGCTTTTTCTTACCTGATGATATCTATTGTTATTTTTGATACTATTTTATCCTGCTTTATATTGTGTACATATTTTTTAGATTTATTACTATCGCTATTGTAAAGGCTCTATATAAATAATGCTATTATTATTAGTATTTATTTATTAATTTATTATTTTGTAAAATTCACATAATCATCAGCAAAGGATGACAGCTTGGTAGTTAGTATTTAGGTTTGTATAAAAACTAATAACACCAACCATTTTCTTTTATTTCATGAAAATGTTTAATTAGTAATTTTTAGATTTAAAATGGCATTTAGTAAATTAGCTAACTATGAATACAGAAGACACAGGGCGACATTAGCGTTCATTTAGACTTGGGTTGTCACAATATTAGAATTTCAAACTTCAGTACAATAGCTGTATAAAAAATATAATCGATTACTATTTTATACCAAGAAAACACAAAATTTGATTTTTTTCTGTTTTAAATTAACAACCTGCATACAGTGCTGGGGCAGGTGTTTTTTTTCGGAGAGAATGCAGTTACAGCTGCAGGCTGAGGAGCAGTTGATTTTCTTCATATGTTTTTAAACGCGGCATTGAAAAAGGACCATAGTGTCAGTTACCTTTAGGGGTTGTAACACCAATAAAGGGGCTAAGAGAGGCTAAAATGCATCGGTAATCATGTGATATATTTCTGTGAATTTGTCACTACAGGTGCCCATTCCAATTACCCAAAGTAATTTGGTCAACTGTCAAAATATTGATTAGTGCAACTTAAACAATTTTATTGAAAATATAATCAATGTACTGAAGGGCTAGCTGTCTGTGCTGACTATTATCTGTAACAAAGCAATAATTCAAGTGACTGCTTAGATAGCACTGGTGGATAAAGCACTGTTGCCACAGAGGCTAGTGCTTCAGGTTCCTGTTATCTTATTTTTACAGCATCATCAATCAGGAGGGCTGCTGGTAGGAAAGAAGTGTGTGTGTGACCTAATCATCAGTTCCTGCTGCTGGCCAGCCACTCTGTAGCCCTTCAAAGAGCAACCAAGCCGCCACATTGCCCTGCCCCAACATAAATAATTCAATCAATAGGTCTATATGTTGTTCCAAACATGGCAGAGAGTGTGTGGAGGAGCAGAGAGAGGAGAGCAAGGAGGTGACACAGGGAGAGGGGATGTCGGTTTCACTTTGGAGAAATATTGTATGGAATTCCCTTTTTACCGCAAACAAAAGGTGTGATCTTACCATCAAAATTTTACTCAATTAACATTTCTAAACAGTGAGGTTACACGTGTCACAGCCTCATTTACTGCGACGAATGACATCCAAAGGTTTGAGTCAAAATGTGCTATTAGATAGAGAAGAATAGAGCACATCACACTGGGTCAAAGCGTGTCAAATCAGTCAGTGTGTGTGAGTGTGAGAGGGGGTGGATGGTGAAAGATGCAGAGAGCTTTTAGGTAATGGAAAACACTCTCAGCCTCTGTGGGCGTGGGAGGAGTGGTAAACGATTTCCTAGCAGCAGCGAGTTTCTCACCCAGAGGTACGAGAGTGACTCACCGCAGCAGAGGACGGCTGATAACACAGTTCTGACGGTGAGGACAGAGTCAGCCCGCGCTGGAAGGCTGCTTAAATCATGCTTAAAATAAAGTACAATAAAGACTGCAACAAGTCTTGTTTTAACTGTTAAAATCAATGCACCATTGTTGTTTTTTTCAAAGAGATCTGCGGATTTTAACACGGTTTGATATTAAGCATGTAAAAATAGGTATTTAAAAGGAGCAGTGTGTAGGATTTAGAAGGATCTAAATAAAATAACCATTTGTAAAAAAAAAAAAAAAAAAGAAAAAAAAGTCAATTAAAAGGAAAAAGGGAAAGCAGTCCTTTTGTGTTTTTATGTTACCTCAAGGCAGACATAAGTTCTCTACTCACTTGAAAAGGAGGGGTTAATTGGAGGGGTATTAACTCTTTGAAACTGGAACAAATTAAGTTGCTTGCAATCTGCAACCTTTACACTGGATGTCACTAAATTTCACACACTGCTCCTTTAAATATTAATATAAAAATATAAATGTACATATTTGTGTAAGCAAATTAATCATTTTAGCCATCAAGCTCAATAGTTACATCGAATTAGAGAGATTCTGCCTTTAAAATCAGCTTTACGTTGTTCAATAAACAGATTTTTCCTTGAATTGAATTCTGACTGAAAAAAGCTTGCAGCAGGTGGAATCATAATTTCTAACAGGTTTCCAAAGACACAGCTGTAAGTTAAGTCGCCTACCAGTACAGGTGTTCCTCGACCATTTTGGTGACGGCTCGGGACACGGCTTTCTCCTGCGGGGTGAGGTTAATGTTGAGGTTGACACCCAGCTTCTCCTCCAGGAAGTCTACGATGAACTCTGACCCTGAAGCCTGCTCGTGGTTGTACTCAATCCAGGGCATCTTCCCCTGCGGCGACAGCTTCCCATCAAAGTAGTTCTGCGGAGACAAACAGTTTCATATGAGAATGTGTAGAATTCTAAAGACATTTTCTGGACAAAAACAGCATGTTATTGTAGAGTGACATGCCAGTTTTGTCATGCAATGTTTTCCTGGTATACCTCAAGGGTCACTCCTCTGATCCTACATAATAAGTCCATTGCACTCGTCATGAGGAATACTACTCAAGCTGTGACCACAGAACAATTCATAACAGGAAGCCTGGAGGTATGGAGTTTGAAAGACGTGGTTGTTTACCAGGCAGGAAGGGTTTAATGGAAGATGCTTCTATCAGATCACCCAGTCTGTCTTTCAAGGCAAAACAAAGTCACATTTTTTAATATTAACAATTAAACCTCATACTATAAATACCAATATTTACCGTTAAACCTGATACCAAGGAGAATGCAACAAGACAATCAACAGTTTTTTTAACTTCTTTTTGATTTTGTGAGAAAATAGTAGCATCATCTGCTAGTTAACAGCATTTTAATTCTTTCCCAGCAATTCAAATACCTTTGAAATGATCTACATTAATATAAAGAGCCATTGTTTGCATGAGTAGAAGAAATAAGAAAGGTGCAGCTGGGTCCCCTTGTTTAATCCCTCTGCTGATATTGAAACTATGAGTGGTTCCCTTTGAGTATCTGTACAAAGCCTGAAATAAAAAAAAAAGAAGCCTGGAATAAAAAACTATGCTATCTACAGTGTTGAAGGCCTTCCAATAATCCACAGGTAGAATAACTACTGTGACCAATACACTCATGGTTATCTATCTATCTATCTATCTATCTATCTATCTATCTATATATATATATATATATATATATATACATATAGCTGTATAGTTTGTGTTTTGGTTTTTTGTTACCTGATTAAATTTCTAAATCTGTTTGAGCCATGTACAAAATGACTGAAAAAACAAAAAAATAAAAATAAATAAATTTATTATTATAGCTGGGACAATGAGATTACAAAATCTCATTTTCAAGGGTGCCTTGGCAAGGATAGCAGCAATACAATGTGTCAAACAACATGGCTGCTAACATTAAAAACACGCAAAACAAACAGTATCACCTCACAGAGTCACATGCTGAAGAAGACAGACGGGAGGAAACAGATCGAGCTGAGGAAGCAATTACAAAATTCCAGCTGAATTAGCCTCCAAATCCTTCACTGGATCTTAAATGTCCTAATTGGGATCAGCCTATCAAGCTGCAAATCTGTCTGCAGGTGGCTCCAGGCTGCAGGGCTAGAAAACATTGAGGTCTGTTTGACCAGAGTCAGTGTGAACTATAATTACAGACAATAAGAGGGTGTCATTTGAGCGCAAACAA
The DNA here is from genome assembly GCF_008729295.1 of Plectropomus leopardus. Lineage (NCBI taxonomy): Eukaryota > Metazoa > Chordata > Actinopteri > Perciformes > Serranidae > Plectropomus > Plectropomus leopardus. The sequence continues at coordinate 7,695,581 of NC_056469.1, forward strand.
TTGTTTTAAGTGAGATATACCCACAAAATAAGAAAAGAGCAGACCAAGGATGGGTCTATAAAAAATATGTTAATAAATATGTATAATACTCCATCTAAGGAGGAAAAAAATTACTCTTTGTTTGAACTGCAAACACACGCGACCAGTGATTGAAGGTCAGAAGTAGAAATTTGAGACTTACTTCTCTGGTTTCTGGCTTTAAGAGACAGCAGGGCATGTTCACAAATACTGATTACACTTTCAAAGACCATGGAAATAACATATTGCAATTCTTCATTAAGGTTGTGTTTCTCTTTAAGAGCATGATAACTTCTATATGGGATATGCATTTAGCATATGGATGACACCATGAATCACCTGGTAGGGCAGGTCCACCATGCGCAGGTACGTCTCTATTTTGAGGCAGAAGGGTGAGAGGCTGGGCACGCCATTCTTTGGCCTGGAGAACTGATGAAGGATGATGGCGTCTTTAGAGTCCAGCTCCTGCTCCTTCCTACACAGAAGAAGAAAACAATAGCTTTAGTAAATAAAGTGCTTGGACTAATCTACTTAATCTTATGTTCCCAGATCAGATCACAACGCCTATTCTGTAACATAGCTGAATATAATATTCTTATTTGTTTGTTTGATTTTAACATATATTGGTATATTTAGATTTAAAATCCACAGTGTCAAACCAAACTTTAATTCATCTGCTGTCCTTATTTGCTGTTGAGGAATCATTTGATTGACATTTAGCTAAATGCAAAAGCACTTAACTCCAGTGTTGTGTCTGATGCTATGATAGATTTTCCCTCTCTGTGGATATTGAGTTTCATGCTTTTTAGAAAGAAACCGCAGCAAACGGCTTCAGAGAGGAATGTTAGCTCTAATATCTTTAACCCTGCTGACTGTGTTTAGACACCAGCAGGAACAATGGTAAAGAGAGCACTGATGCAATTGTCACACAACTGGCTGAGAGCGGCCAGCGTTACTACCTGTTTTTTGGGTCAGCCAGTGCTATGAGATAAACACCAAACAGCAAACAGTTTCTGCACAGAGAACAGGACTTTCTGTTCAGTTTCAGGCTCTGACAAACCTTCCTGGGAGAAAAGGGTCACACCAACCACACCAGAGTCCCCATGTACCAGAGCCCTCAACCACCCACCAACACATGTTTTTATTTTCAGAGACCACGGTAGACTTCACTTCATTAACTTTCAAACAACAGCTTTGTGCAGACCTACATGCTGGTTCCCTGGTTGAATAAAAGAAATATATTCTGTTAACCTGCGTTGCAATTACACGTTGTTTTAGGATTTCAGTCAATATTCCAACTCAAAGCCTAGAATCTTGTCATGTTTCCCATGTTTACTTGTTTATTTTTATGTAAAGGACCCAAGAAACCAAGCACATAATATTAACATTAGCTGTATTGGAGTAGATTTTCCTTTGAAATGAGAAAAGCTTAAAAAATGGCTTCAGTCAGATGCCCCATCTATAAAGAATTGGTATGATATCATATATGAGATCTTTGTAATAGAAACCAGATCTCAGAAATTAAGATTATGTCTGCAAAACCAGGTACTTTTAGGCTAAAACAGGGGCTTTTTCGAAATTGGATTTGACAGGAAAAGCAGCAAAGCCACTGTAAAAAACTACCATTTTTCATCACTGTCCCTGGAAAAAAAGTGACAGTTTGCTACCAAACACCCATTATTTTGTGCCTAAAAAGCCACTGGAAACACAGCAATGACTTGCTACATCACAACCGGTTTTGTTGTTTGTCAGTCTTGAAAAGTGGTCTGCAACTTGGCAGATGTCTTGCCTAAGAGTCACGCCATTCACCATCCCTTCCACCTCCTGATGACAAAGTCATCTTAAGAAACGTCAATACGTATGAAATGTGTAAATGTAAGTTATTCATCATTTGCAAAAAGTACAATGCCAACATCTTCCTCTGGTGCTATCTGGGGCTGGTATTAGTAGAAAATACTGTTGATCCACATCTTCTGTATTGCTATCAACACAGAGCTGGGTGGGATTCAGAGCTTCTTTTAGAATAGAAAATATCCACTGAATGAGTCATCACACTGCTCCAGTTTTAAGCAAGCACACTGCTGGACATTTCCCATCATGTGTGCCTGCTGTTTGAACACAAACAATTAAATACTACTCTACTGATGGCCTTTTCTCTGCCTGTGTTCACTGGCCTGCTGCGGAACTGTTGTCCCAGGAGCAAATATGCCAATATGAGCGTATGCTGCAGTGTATTCCTCTATGATTATCACCAGGCCTAATAACACACTTGGTGACTAATGTTTGAGTCAGATCTACTGATAATAAGACTTTAATAATTTGAGGTCTTCATAGAAAAAAACAAAAAAAAGATAAAGATGTTACTATCAAGAGAAATACAAAATAAGCCTTATACAAAACAAATAAACAGAAAATAAATGTCCTGATTACAACATGAAAACTTGTTGTATTTATTACCATTTCCATAACACTTGATCCTAACCTGACAACACTTTGCATGTCACTTGAAGAGCTAATCAGCATTAAAGAGAATTACAGTTTTTATCTGTCTGCAATGCCAAACCTATGGGTCTCCGTCCCTCACCAGATGTTATTTATGCTGCACACAGGAAAGGCTAAAAGGAGACTTTATAAACCAACATTAGCATTATTTAGTCCCTGTCTGTCCGGTCTGTTTAGCATATCTTTTATCACTGGCCAAACTCTTCATGTCTGAATAATTGAATATAACTGGACAGGAGGCCAGACTCCACTTTTTATCTAACAGTATTTCATGAATAATACAATCAGTTGTCAGTTTATATACACAGCAAGCTAAAAATGATGCAGTCTAATACAACAGCCCTGCAATATAAACCTGCTTTCCTGAAGATTCAGTTCTGTTAAAATCCTTTAAGAGGGTTAGAAATATTTCTAGTATTTAGTCCGCCCTCAGCGATACAAATGGATTGAAAAAACACTTGAAATACCACTCAGTATTACACAGTACAATTCAACAACACTCCATACTACAGCCTCTGAAATAAGCATCAAGTTAAATCAACACCTCTCTGAGCTGTAACATGATTAGGTAACTGCAATTGCCCACTGAGCTTCAGATGGCCTGTTTAACCCTTTAAAACCTGGTCAAATTTGCTTGATTTTTAAAAAAGAAAACATGGGAAAAAGGCCATGAGCATCTGAAGAAGAAATCATCAAAAAAGCAAGCAAACAGCAAAAATATATATTTTTTTTAAATTAGAAAGAAAAACAAACAAACAAAAACATAAAATGACTGAAAAAATAACTTTAATGGCCAAGTTGGTTGTTGTCTTTTTCCCATATTTTCAAATAAAATAAAACATATTTGCTCATTGTTCAAAGGTTTAAATTCATGTGAAAGCACCTGAAAGCAGCACAGGCAAAGCGATGTCGATCCAGGTTTCAAAGGGTTGAAGATGAACATGAGAGTAAATTCTTTAAAACACAAACTGACCCAGCTCAAAAACAACAAATTAATTGTTTTATCAACTTATTCTTCAAGACTTTTCCTAATTTTATGAAATACAATACAATATGATATTGTACTGATAAATGATTTCAGCAGTCAGCTACAGCTCTTTTCAGTTCAATCTCTTACAGTTTGTTCATAAGACATCTAACAGGCTGTCTGACCATTCTGGGGTCTGGTGTTGGTCAAATCAAACAACAATCACAAAACTGAGCAAAACTGTATGGAGCAAACAAAAACATGCTGTGTATGACTTTGTCTGTCAATGACTTCTTGGGGAAAAGGTATTTGTTGATGCATAACTCATATAACCTTTGAAACAAACAGATTAGCACAGTTACAACTAAAATTGCAAAAAGTTTTTGTATTTTGGGGAAAAGTCTGATCTATGATGAAAACTACTGCTGCCACATCTTTGTACTACTCTCTGGTTTATATAAGTGTAACAGTCTGTGCAATGACTCATTCCATCAAACGTGCTCCTGGTTTTCATCTTCAGAAACGAGCACTTAAAATCAGCAACTGTGTTACTCAAACTTATTTCTCGCAACCATTGTTACATCACCAACTATAGATTGCTCTGTTACAGTTCCCTGGACAGTATCCTTCCTCCTTCCCTCATATTTTCATGAACAGTATTCCCTACAACATCAATTTGCCAAACATCTCAATATACAGTTTGGTTAAATTTACAGAGGTTCAATGATATGTAAAGGTCTGCCATCTCATATTTTAAAATAAGCACCTGCACAATTAAAAATAAAATCCAAAATCAAAAAAGCCATTAAAGTTTTTTTTTAATCTCAACAATGTAATGTTAATAGCTTATCTGTGTAAACTGCTAACTAATAATGTTTTTTTTTTCTTCATGTACTTGATATCTGGATACTTGGAATATTTGATATCTTGTCTTTTGTATTTCTCTCTTTAGTATCCTTGTATATATTATTCTGTATAAACTAATGGGTTTAAAGTATACACTGGAGAGTGCCTAAATTAAGCCCCTCTGACTTTTTTTTGCACTTTTCAATCACATTCTTGCTGTTTATGTATTTATATGGGGAAAAAAATGAAACTACCTATCCATAATAAATACGACCTTATTTTGTGTTATATCAGTGCTTTATGGTCAATCCCATATGCTATTTATCAAATGTGCAAGCTCATTTTGTGACCAAAAAGGGTACTACTACTTCAATAGTATACTCATATGTGCAATAATTTTGGTACATGTAGCTTGTGGTGTTGTTGAGTTGCATTGCATTATACAGACAGGTGTTTCTATTATTTTGTCCAGCCCATGTATGAGAGTGGGCTAAATAACAGATACAGCTCAACAGCAGCACAAACTGCAGTCTCCAAAATAACTCGTATCAAAACCTCTCTGACACAGTTTCATAAAAACTGAGGGGAGGATTTACTGCAGGCCTTCCTAATGAAGGCATTAGACTGCATTAGCTAGATGTACCTCATAAACTGGCAGCTGAGTGTATAAACAGTACTCAGACAGTATGCAAAGTCTGTTAAAGTCTGTGAAATACACTATGGTGCCTGTTGTGTCTCTGTCCACTGTCTCCTGGTGCTGAAACTGATCCAACTCTTGAAAGTCGCTGTCCACAGTCACGTGGTGCTGAAATCTTTCCAATACTCATCTTTGTCTGCTCTATTATCCCTGCCTTATGTGTCATGCACTCCTTTTATGATTCTGCTGATTTAAATGTGGTGCTGAAATCCCCTTGAAGAGCCACTTGAAGGGCTCTCTGAACATTTAAGGAGGCTGTCTGGTGGAGGGGACAGTGAGAATAACAGCTGACTGTGGCAGAGCTGCTGCCAGTGCCAACAACACATCACATGGCACGAGCAGATGATGCCGGCAGGCTGCGGGTCCAGCCTCAGTAGCCCGCACGTGATTCAGCAGCAGCGTTTTCTGCACGAAATACAAGGTTACACAGATTATCGCGGGAGGAGGGGAGGGCGAGTGAAAGCAGATACTACCAGGCCACTGTTACAGGATGTACTTACTCCCCGGCACTGGCCTAGCCAAAAATAATCCCTCCATTGACAGGCGCGCATTTTCAGCACTAACAATAGTCTTGAGTTAATCACTTTATCATATATTATTCATAAGCCTTCGTTACAATGTTTAGCTGAACACGCAAGTGTTTTCTTTGAATATTTCTAGTCGGCAGATGTGTATTTCACGGCAGAGTCCATTAAATGTCGGTGGGACTCTGCAGCGCCCGAGGAGCGCTTCGTTTATTCACGCTCAGGTGCCGACAGAGCTGGCACGGGAGCTGGCACATGAGCGGACGCGTGACTCGTTTTTTATTTAATTTTTTTTTTCTAGTGTCGCGTCCTTGGAAGGAGGAAAACACTGGGAGCTGGAACCCCAGCAACCACCGCGAGATCTGCACAGACATGACATCCTATAGAAGGACTCCCGCATCCATTCAGGGTTTTATCACAGCCCACTTCAATCAGACTCCTCAGTCACTGTCAGCAGATTAACCATTATACCCACAGCTCTGAGGGCTAAATAAAGTGATGGCGATGAGCAGATGCTTACCTGATGGCGAGCAGCTCGTGCAGTAGGTAGGCTGCAGCAGCCAGCAGGGCCCCCCCGGTGATGTACAGGGTCTTCTTCCACCAGGAATCCGAGCCCAGAACCGACATGATGCCCCCGTAGTCCTGCAAAGGGAAGGCGATGATATAGCCATACAAAGACTGTTGCTGCTCGGAGCCGCACAGCCCGAGGGGCAGGCTGTGATTCCGCCCGAGCTCAACCACACACGGCCGGGAAGAGGCGAAGCCAGCAGCCCAGTACATCCTCCCCTCCCTCGGTTACAGCCGCCCCGCGTCCTCCCTGCTGTGCTCCCCGTTAGGCTTCATCTAAACGCCTGGCGGGTTGTCTACGGCATGGCGGCGGTGTGGCTCATATTCTTCTAGAAAATCACAAGAAGTAAACATCTCGACTCGCCCTCCCCACGATGATGCTCTGCACCCAGCCGCTTTCCCTTTGCAGGGTTTACTGAGCATTGTCATGCTACTCAGAAACACAGCAGCTTGACTTCCGGTCTAATAATTTCAAAATAAAAGGCCTCTAGTCCAATATTTTATTTTTCAGTGACTTTAAGCTTTTCAAGTGTCACTTGGACAACAAGTAGGGTAACTATTAATTTGTATTATCAATTAATTTGTCAATTATTTTCCACATCCATTGCTTTGTCTATAAAATGTCAGACATCAGAATTTCCAATGGCCAAATTTGATAAATTGAAATAGCTTGGTTTTTTTTCTAATCAGCAATACAGCACTAGTATAGTATCTAGTATATAGTATATGGCCAACAGATCCTTAAATTCAAAAAGCTGGAAACATAGAATCTTTTACTGGATAAAAAAGGACAAACAAAATAAGTCACAAATTGTTTTTGTATCTAAATGTTAACAATGTTCAAACGGATTGGTTGAGAATTGTTTTTATTCTAACAGGCTCAAACAACCTGAGTCAGCACTGTATTATTTTTGCCCTTATCACACAGCCAGCATGTCTTTGTTCATATACTTTTTAGGTTGTATTAACTTCTTAAATTGCTCTTACTTTTTGTAGCTCTTTCACGTGGCTTTGCTAAAGTATTCTTTGTTTCTAGAAATACTGTGGTAGTAGTTTAACAGAGATTCCTATAAACAGAGATCTTATCAAAGTTCTTAAAAGAACTAAATGATAGTAATGAAATGTTCTTATTACAATGTTCACATATTGAAAGATTCTTATTATTCAATTAGATTACATTTACATACAACACTAGCAATAAGCAATAAATCTAGGTAAACGGGTTTGTGGTTTGAAATAAAGTAATACAATATCCTCATGCTTTTACTTTAAATGCGAACTCTAGCAACATCCGGTCTTAATGCGCCAAACTCCAGTACCTTGACGTAGCTAGCCTATTGTCTGCTCCAGTGGAGTCACCCCGCCCTGACGAGCCCCCGCATCCCAGTCAAACCACTGGCCCACCATGATGAACACATTACCTATTGGTTATTATGGTCAACAACACTATATGACAACAAATCCCTGTATGGCATTCATTTAAGACATGAAACTGTGCGTGTGGCAGCCTATAAAGAGTTCAGTGACAACAGTCTTCTTCACCTATAGGCTATTTGTTTTGTAGAGTTGATTTGTTTACCTTTGAATAATTAAAAGAGCAAAAAAAAAAAATCCATATAAGCCCATATATATCAATATAATAATTACACATTTGTCAAGTATTCAAATCTTATTGCAACACAGGTATGCTCAATTAAAAACTATGCAGAAAAGGAACTTAAAAGCCTCATAATTAGATCCGTCCAAAGCAGTGTCACAGATCACCTGTTGGGTCCAAACTGAGTTGATAACTGACGATTGTATATGAACGAACGCTTAATGTAAACACGGAGAAACACGGTTGTAAACATAAACAAAATGCAAAGTCTACTCACTCTGGAACAACTTCGGAAGTGCAAGAAGACATTCATCTTGACGGATGAATCCACCGGCTGTTTCCTGCCTCTGTCTGTGGAGCATGCCGAGAGGTGGACGCGGGGACAACTTCGAGAAGAGACGGTTTCGTAAAGATCCTACAACAGCTTACATCACCGTCGGTTGGCAGCCTGATGCCAATCAAATCCCGTCTCCCTCCGGCCAACAGGTGCAAATCTGTCCAGGTCGGTAAGAGCTGTCTGCTGTTGAATCAGAACAGCATCAAGCGACGAAGTGCATTGAATCTACAGCACTGTGGTGCACTTTGAAGTCCTCACTGCAGCCATGGCTACTGCAAGTTAGGCGCGCACTCCCGCGACTACAGGGAGCGCGCATTAGAGCAGAGGTGTTTATAGTAGACAGCTGAAATGGGAATAACCGTCCACTGCAGACACCGCTGTAGGAAAATGTGAAACATATGGGAGGTTTTCTCCATTCTCTTAATTTGAGACAAAAATTATATATTCTTCAATATTATACAAATGCGATAACTTACACAAAAAATATTTTTTTGGTTTAATGGGACCCTACACCCATCATCAATCCCCTAAGTCCCCCAAATCTGTTCTGTCAGCGAATGCATCATAGAAAAAATAAATCTTTACAAGCACTTCCTTACATCCTGGTTATTGGTCTCTTTAAGAATGCCATGCAAGCATGACTTATTATCTGCCACAGGCTTGATTTGTATTATATAATACTTCCACATGAGACCCGTTATAATCCCAGAGGATGTGACTGTTCCATCCTTGTGTGGACACAACTTCCAAAGGCTAGAAATGCTATTCAGCATGCAGCCAAAACCAGCATGAAATCAAATTTAAATATGCGTCCAGGGCCAAATAAATCAGATTTTTTTCACTGTTGTACTTTCACTCCTCAGAAATGCAATAATTTCAATAGAGTATATGGCAAATCACAAAATATTTAACCAAAAATATTAAGTTGATTCAACAGTATATTCTGAAAATGATACATGTGAACAGTATAAACGACCGATTTAGGGATGCACAATATTAGATTTTTTGCAGATATTAGACATGCTCATAAATAACAACTCATTTAGCAGATAACCAATATATTCACCTTTTTCCTATCTAATTATAGAGATCATAACATGCATACTCCTATCATGATGGCCCACCAGCAGATGGTGACATTAAATACAAAGCTTTTGAGTGTATTAATTATTCACTGTTCAAAATAAGACAAATACTTCAACTTGGGGTTGACATTTTGTACATGTTCACTTTGGCAATAAAAGCATGTGTCTGGTAATATCTGTTAAAACCGATGATGTGCCGATATTATCGTGCATCCCTACACTGAATGACACAATTAGAGGATGCACAGTTGCCTTGTGAAGCATATTAAACACCTAACGTTTCTTAAACTGTTTGTAACACTTCATAGTAAAGCAGCAGAAAACCTTCAGCATCATGCAATCTCACTTTGAGTGCAACTTGGCAACTACAGTACGTCTCTAATTCTGTGTCTCTTTCCTTTAATAACCTTAGTCGCATACGCTGCCTCACCGCTGGCCACGGGAAAGTTAGGACTCCACACATCTGAAAGTTTTTTTCTTTTCTATTTCCTGACTTGCTCTCCAGTCATTTGGCTCAGCTCTCGTCAGCCTGCTCTGTGTGGTGATCGTCTCTCACTTTGACAGCGTGGAGGGCGTAGTTGATGCTGGTGCTGTTGGTCCAGCTCCAGGCTCCTGATACGGGGTTGTACAGCATTCCTTGGACAGACTGCACTGAGAAACCATCTGATAGCAGATGAAAGGATGGGAGGGAGGTTAGAGGGCAAAGACAAAAACAACATGACAGCAACATAAAAGATAAACTTCTTTTTTTAATACCTATAACAGAACTCTGTGACCTGCAGCTAATAGTGATTTTTATGGCTGAAAACAACACTAACACCAGCCTCTGAAGTTTCTTAACATTAAAATAATGTGTATCAAGAAGTGTTTCAATGTACACAAATTTAGCTGTTAAGGTAGGAGGACAGTAATTGCTATAAACAGATATCTGCATATTTATGCAGAACCTGTAGGCAAGGACACAAGATTTTGGTTTCAGAGGTGCTCTGGCTTGTTTTTGTAGTCCAAGTAGCACTGACCAATCACATGTGAGCAGACTTTGGTTGCCTGCAGGTAAACAGACCATGTGGAGAGCAAAAGCAACCCACTGACCAAAAATACAATCTTGGAATCCACTAGCTATTATTGTATGCTGATTTTTATTAGCTTTTTTTTTCATTTGTATGCATTCATATGTAAATAGAGATTAACCAAAATATTGTCTGGACCTGTCTCAAGTAGCTAATCAAACTGTAAAAAATAAGCGGCACACGGGAGAGGAAGTCTGAGGCGTTATCATCATCAGACGATAGCCAATGGGTGCTGAGATTGAGAAGACAGTGGAAATATAACATTATTCAACCTGCAATTAGAGGTGGGAACAGAACATCATGTCTGCCACTGTAAACGATGAAATGCACATCTTGGGAGCTCAGTTATACATTTATTTTGACCACAAAATTCATGCCACTCAGAATGAGCAAATCGCTGACTGGCAATTTCATTTTTTTTATTGAAGGAAAAAAGCAACAAGGTGTTTTTGTACTGTGTGCAGCAAACCGTTTTATTACTCCTGCAGTTACCAAAATGTAGATGGTTAAAGACAACCTCCTTTCATTTAAAATAAAAATGATTTTAAAAAGAGATAAATGACAAGATTATCTGTGGTCGAATCATCTCTGTTTGTTTAACCCACACTAAAAACAGAGTTCCCATTTTCAGCTCATCATGCTCAGCTCATCCAAACCTAAACACATAAAATAAAGTTAAATAAAGGTATTCTAGAACTGAAATTGCTTTACATGTGGAATTTGTATCTGCCAAACAGATTCTGTCATTTTCAGACCAGGCCTTGTTAACAGAATTAAGCCTCTTTCAGAATGAGCCAATCTCTGATCGAGGTGTTTATGTAATTCATAACCTCCGTATCTGTTGTTTATCATTAGCAAGGGAAGCTGTTTCATTCTGTGTTTGCTCTTTTCCCTGTATGGAAATTAGAGGGACTTACTGGACTCCAGGAGGCGCTCCAGCTCTTCAGGGCTGATGAATTTTTCCCAGTCGTGCGTCCCACTGGGAACGATGCGCAGCAGCTGCTCGGCTACAACAATACCCAGCGCGTATGACAGGTTGGTTTTATTAATAGTGGTGATGAAGAGTGAGCCGCCTGGCTGCACACAGAGAAAAGAAACAGTTAGTTCATTAAATATTTAACGTTTTTAACAGTAATATTGCTTCCAAAAACACATTTTACGATGAGATCACATTTCTACAGGTGCGGTACACAAGTGAGGTACTACCTGAGTCATAAGAGTATTTATAGGGTGGATTACATGGATAGAGTCCAGTGCAAGAGACCAGAAAGTAACTGCCAAACCTTAAGAACCAACTAAGGTTAAGATTAACAATTTCAGCAGGAGGGGAGGACGAAGGAGAGTGGATGAGATAAAAAATGAAAGCGCAAGAGTGCAGTAAAATGAATCCAAACAATACAGACGCCCTTAAGGAAGATACATTTTAAAGGTTTTTTTTAGCAAAGGGGCCAGAAAAGAGAGATTTGGGCCAGAGAGAGAGAGAACGTGGAGTCGTGCCTAAACCAAATTCAGAGGCATTAAGTGAAGATTAGGCTCTTTTTTCCCCTCTCCACTCCTCTGGCCCACTGACCTGGGAGATTATGATCATCTGCTCTCAGTATTGATGTACAGCTCTCGCTCAAGCTCGTCAAGGTTCAATGCAGCCCATACACATACAAACACATGCTCTCCTATTCCCAGTGAAACACAACAGATGCAAACACAACAAACATAACAAAATCACCATATGCACGTTAGCCTCCGCTCAGATGAACACACAGACACACACCTTTGGTGCAGAAATATCTGACATGAGCTAACAGCTGGAGGAAAACACACACACACATACACACACTACATCCCAGGACACACCTTCAGCACGTGGCCGCAGCAGAAGGCGAATGTTTCCAGGTCGGCCAGATGTTCCACCACCTCGGAAGCTACAACAGCATCAAATTGGCCCTCCCCCTGCTCCTCCTCTCCTCCCTCCTCTCCTGCTGAAAGCTCCTCCAGAGTGCAGGCGCAGTAGCTGACCCTGTTCCCAAGGTCCGGATCTTTGGATGTATGCAGCTGGGCTGTGCCGATGCTGTCTTCTACTGGATCTATACCCAAAACATTAGCTCCCAGGCGCCCCAGGGGCTTGTGAAGGACAAGAGGAAGACAGGATATAGATAAGATAATAAGAACAAGTGTGCTGTACAAAAACTGTCACATTTGAGACCAGGTTGTAAACAACAAAAGCAGTTGGATGATGAACGACAACGCCCCCTTCTGGACAACAGTAAAGACACAGGCCTGTGTGGTGAGCTGCACTTGCCCAGGGGCCGATCTCCATCCTCCCTCAGCTGATCCCTTCTGATGTGAAGTGTTGAAGAGACAAGACACCCAGAGACTCAACCACAGTCGCAATCTTAACAGACACGTTTTGGGGTTTTGTGTCTGAATATGACAGTGTGTGTGACAGAGCCAGAAACATCCAGGACCTGATTTTGTCTTTTCAAATCACACAATACAGCTGGTAAGTCCTCAGCTCAAATAAAGGCAGAGACAGACGCCCTGTCCTGGCTGCCCAACTATCAACACTAACAAACAGATAAACAACTGTAAATGATCGACTGTCCGCTCCACCAAACTGAGACCAGTCAGATCAAAAGGAAAGGAGAATTAGGGTGACGTTTAAATGTTTTTTGGCCACTGGTATGTATGTGAAAGGACTGGCACTATAATGCACTGAAAGCAGAATGTTGCACTACAGCAGACTGCTATCGGGAAAGCAATGTGACATGAAAGGTAGTAATTGAGACTGGGCAGACGATGTGCTGGGGGAGATATTTTTGTCTGCATGTCCTTATTTGCACTGGGTCTGCATCTTTCTCACAAAAGACAAACATTTACCTCTGTGAGCAGGCCTCCTCCGCAGCCCACATCCAATATCCTGAGCCCTCCGAGTGGTTTCCCAGGGTGACGTGTTCTGTGCACGTTCAGCAGATTATCCCTGAAAAGATAAAAGAAATTTCGCATCAGAGGATCAGCACCCGTTGTCCTCTTACAACACATACACATCAAGTTACAATAACAATCAAATTATAAATGTGAAGGACTGAGGGAAGATGTGTTTAACATCTGGAATCTTCATAATGCTGCTTCACATAAGGAGATATTCGGGAGTTTAGAGACCACGAGAATCTCTACATCCTGCTTACACCACCCACTGTCAGAGCCATCCCCATTTCACAGTGAGCTACAGTGTCTGCCAGCTAACAACCACAAATATCCTCTGGCTACAAATTCATCCCGACCTCGCTGCTGTGTTCCTTCCTCCCTACCTTGCCTGACTCACAGGCTTTCTGCCTCAGGCGTTAAACATGCAGAACAGGCCAAGATCTGGGTATGCACCGTCCTCATTACAGCTCTCCTGGGGTGCAAGGGCATTCGTGCAAACAGTGAAGGGAAGAGGATTAGGTGTTTGCAGACAACCACTTAACCGGCTCGCAACAACACCACAGCACAGAAAGACGCAGACAAAAGCTACTAAGCCACAGTCTGAGTGGGACGTCGAGCCGTGTCCATGTGAAGAACTATTATTAACTGGGAGAAAAAAATATTCCTGACATATAATATTAGTGTTAAACTGCAGATACAGATTTTATTGTTAACCTCTGCATGTCATTCTCTTTCATTTGAAATCAAATAAAAGTCAAAACAAAATTTCTAGGGGCAGGCGGCCCATATACAAAGGCCTATATCCTTGCTGCAGCGGCTGTGGGTTCGATTCCATCCTTGGCCCTTTGCTGCATGTTGTCCCCTCTTTCTCCCCCTTTCACGCTTAAACTGTCCTGTCAATTAAAGGCAAAAAGCCCAACAAATCATCTTGAGAAAAATAAAATAAAATTCTAATGGTGAACTAGACATATTGCAGTATTTTAAGATTGCTGTGAGTCAGGAAAACAAGTTTTCACAACAGACTCCGAATGTGAGTAATATTATAGCAAATAAGCCGAACTGATTTGCTAAATTTGTAGCTTTAAAAATGAAAAAATGTGGTCCGTCAGTGACAGCAAAACTTATTATCAGTGGCTTACGGAGGCTCCACTCCTGAATATTTTCTAAAAAGCCAAGAATCTATACTATTCCCTGTCATAATAAAGGACTTTGGCCTTTATTATGACAGGAATCCTGCACAGTAAAATAAAGAGAGAGAGAGGGGATGACATGCAATAAAGGGCCATGGGATGGAGGGAAATCTCTCTCTCTCGATCCACTTCTATACTCTTTGTGTGGTGGCGGGCATATGAATTTGAGGAAGTATAATCTGTAGCTCAAGCAACAGTCCTAGAGCCAGCACAGATCCAAGCAGGGAGATCTGTGTACAGTTTAGCTCAGGGGACGTTTAACATAGTTTGTTTATACATACTACCCACATTGTTATGATAAAAAAACTGGTGGAAAATCAGCAAAGTATTCCTCTAAAATTCATTGTGTGAACTCTTCTCGAGCATAATGTTTCAAAAATAGGTTTGAAGATAAGTGGTGCATTTCCCTCCTTATGATTATTGTGCTATTGTTACATTGTATTGTCAGTTGCAATAGTCAATTGTGGTTTTATTTTACACCTTTCCAGCATTACAGTATAACTTCAGCTTGTTGTATTAGTAGTGAAACACTGAAGTTAAATGACAAATTTGCCTTTACGGATGTGGGATTTACTGTTGTAGTAAGTCGTTCTTTTGACTCTAACTGTACTTGAAACATATTCCATAAATAAAATGAAAGTATTCTTGATTGACTGTATCATAGTGAGATTATCAGAGTCTTAAAGGTGCAGCAGCAACAGTAGCAGCGGTGCGGCTGAGTCTCATTTAGACACACCCCGAGGGCAGACTCACATCAGGCAAATCAGCCACACTCAGACATATACTGGCACTGGATCTGTCACACTGTCACCATAAACACACATCATCATCATCATCATCACCACCAGGAGCACAGAGGGGGAAGGGGAGAGCGGCAACGGGCTCTTGGCTGGATGGGTAATGTAATGATTATTTTGCAGGGCCCCTACAGCAGATCTTATCAATCAAAACAGACGCAGCCAGCCCCAAAACATACACGTATGGAGCGTTGGGGCAGCTGAAACACTGTTTGCTGGAAATGTGCTGATGTTTGGAGGAATCCTGTCACTTCTAATTGATGTTACTTGAATGTATTTCCGATGTATTTTCTGCTCTCAAATACCACAACGCTGGATCTCCTCCAGGTTATGTTTTGACACAATTGCTTGACGCCTCTGCCAGTCATTTCCGTGTCGACTATGACATGGGCGTGACATTTTGGCATTTCAAAAATATGACTGTTGAAATGCGTATCATATTTAAAACACACACACACACACACACACACCGTATAAAAGGCACCCTCAGGTCATTCATAGCATGAAGAGCTGCAAATTCTCCCTGTTCGTCCCACCACTTGCTGGCCAGTGACTGGAACCTCCTCACCTCATCAGGGTCCACTGTGGTTTGGGAGGCTGACCGAGTACTGTGGATGGTAAAAAAGAGAAAAACAAAGTGTTATTCAGGACTTTATTGTAACACGGGGTGAGTAATTGATGTATAAGCATTCATTTGGGGGGTGAAGTACTTTTTTTAATACAGGGAACAACAACAGTTGACACATACAACCTTGAAAACACTTTCTGGGAGCATGGATTTATAGGTCACTGCATCTAATCTGATGCTGCATCATCCAATTGGAGCTAAAATAATAGGTCAATTAGTCAATTAGTTGAAGGACATAAAAACCCAGCAAAAAAACTGTCAGAAATTCTGATGATCCATTATTCATTTTAGTGTCATACCAAGTTAAAATACATGTTTTTTTTTAAACATCTGCAACATTTAGCTCCTCGAATGTGAGAATTGTCTCCATTTTATACCATTATTCCATGTTTGGGTATTGGTCTGTTGTTTGGATAACATAAAAACCTCATGAGGTCACCTTGGGAAGAAAAAAAAATGTTATGGCAGACATATATAAACTCTCGTAAATCTAAAAGTAATTAAATTTATCTAACCCATGAAAACGGCTGTTGCTTGTAGTCCTATCTACAATTTCTCTTATATCCAAACCCCTAATAAAATATTGGTTGCTTTGAGTAACATAACTGCAGCTTTAAATGAAACATATAAGCTAAAAGCTCATTTTTGTGTGATTTCAGTGGACCTTTACTTGATTCGGCAATTTCAGCCATTCATAAGGACGAAATTGTACCCTTTAACACTTAGTTGTAACCCATTTTCCACCAAAATATGGACATTTGAACTGTGACATGTGAACCTGTAAGTTCCTGTCACCAATGTGGTAACTTTGACTTCTTGACTGGCTGTGGCACACGCGTGTGTGGCTGTACCTGACGTGACAGGCTGAGCTTTGCTGCTGGGTCTCCAAACAGGCGCTCCTCTGCAGCAATAGTGTCCGCTGTTTGCACACCGCAGTCCAGCTGAACCCGCTCCGTCCCGTCGCTCTGTGCACCACCCCGCAGACAGCGGCTGTCCTGCGGCTGTACAGCCCGAACATCAGGCGGCCAAACTTATTCGCGTACATGCTGTCATCACACAACTCTGTTGCTAGCTATGGCTAATTTGAGCACTGCACAAGCCAGTTTGACCGTCAGTGCGCATGTCTTATCTGCTCGGGCAGAAACAAGACACACTTTAGTTCCTACTGGTCAGAAACTTGATGTTGTTGTTGCCAGCGGGGAACAGGTAGATCAACAGCGGAGGAAATGTATTTAGCAATTTAATAGTGTAATAAATTATTAAAGATTTCAAAGTTAACGTAGTTACAGACTATGATTTAGATTAGTCATCTCTATTGCTGCTGGGTTTATGTAGGTTTCAGAAGCTTTTAGTATTCGTGCTCTGTGGTGAACTATGTCCCTCAAAGGTTTATAAGCACCCTTTGAGAGTTTGTTTCACTTTTATCAGGTTTGTGCAGTAAGGGTGATAAATCAGATGATAAATCTGCAATCAAGTGATTGGGTGGACATTTTCAGGTACATACTCCTAAAGTGTTTTTTTCATAACTATATGGCCCTTAGCTGAGTGAGGTACGAACCATTATTCATAGTTCTCTAAAGCATGTGATTGTGTATTGACTTAAAAATGTAACACTGAATCTCAAGAGGGGTTTATGTTGTTGACTGTCAAATAAAAGAGACAGTGAGACGACACAAGGAACAAACAGTTTTATTGGACACATACAATAATGTTTGGAGGAAAAAAAAAAGTTAATCCTGTTATGGTTTAAAATGATACAGCTTGCACTTTTTAGTGTCCATAGAGTCTTATTAGGCTTTGCATAATGATACAAGTGAAAACTCCTACCATTCAAAAAGCCATGTTCTTCAGTCACACGTTTTTTTTTTTAAAAATAACAACATATGTACAAAGATGAAAGATGTATGAGCGGGGTTCACCTACACAACTGCCTCTATAATGAGACAAGCCTGTTCAACTCATGGAATTTAAAATGGTAAAGTGCACAGATCTGGAGGTCAGCTGTGCTCCTCAGCGTCTGCTACGACGGGAGGGCGATGTTGACCTGAAAAAGAGACATGGACATGACATTAATACTGCACCAATCACACTTACCCACGCAGACTAGAAAATATAAACATGCACATATAACCCACCCCTCCCACCAAACACACTGTACCCCCGAAGTACAACAAAATGTACATCATCTCCATAGAAACTAAAAGTCTGCAGAAAGGAGAAGCCCATGTAACCTAAAGTGCAGTTTAGGCAATAAATGTCTTTGGTTGGCATTACTAGGACTTGACTCTGGGCAGACAGATTTTACATCTAAACAAGGTGCTACGAAACAGACTACTGGACTCTACTAAGGCAACAGGGTGAAAACTGAGACTTTGCCTGACTCTTGTTAGAATTTCAGAAATTTGTATTTTAAAGATAAAACCATCATAAAGCATTAAAACTTTTTATTGCATCAAAATTGAATTTACAGAGTTAAGCAGATGTGACTGCAGTTGACAGTTCATTTTCATAACATTCAGTCAGAAATGTTCCTTTTTAAAGTGCAAATTGCAAGTAGATTAATTAAAATGACTCCAGAGAAATCACAATGACACATACAGTTAAGACATACAGTAGGAAAAAAAGGGAAAAAACGAATACTACCTTGATCGCGACTTAGACTTGTGTTTGCGGCTTGCCTTCTTACCAGACTTGTGAGATTTTTCCGTGGACCTTGAGCGACTACGTTTGGATTTTTTTGATTTCTTTTCCTTGCTAACTTCAGGGGAAGGGGATCTACTTGAGTCAGAGTCTGAGCGCTTCTTGCTAGCCTTGGCGGAGCCCTTCTTGCTGGCTTTGCTGTCCTGCCGCGAGTGCTTGTCACTCTGGGAGTCCGTGTACGAGTCGCTCTCTTTCCTCTTCTTCGATTTGCCGTTCTCCTCTGTGACTACAGAGCTTCCTTTTTCCTTTTCTCTCTCTCTCTCTTTCTCTTTAGTCTTTGGCTTTTCTTTCTTTTTATCCGACTCCTTCTCCCTATCTTTATCTTTATCCTTCTTTTTCTTGTCTTTCTCATGGCTGTGACTCCTTTCCCTCCTTCTCTCTCTGTCTTTGCTGGAGGCCTTCTGCTTGTGTTTGCTGCTACGACTGTGACTGCTGTCTCTGCCGTCCCGGCTCCTTTTCCTCTCCTTATCCCTTTCCTTCTCCTTTTCTCTTTCTCTGCTGCGACTGCGGCTGTCTCTGCCCCTTGCTCTGCCCCTGTCTCTCTCTCGGGATCTGGATCTACTCCTGCGGCTCCTGCGCTCCCTGGAATCACTGCGATCTTTCTTGTGGCGGCCGGATCTCTCTGCACTGCTCCTCCTCCTGTCCCTGCCCTTCTCACTACGATCACTGCGATGCCTGTGGGAGCTGTGACTGCGGCTGCGCCTGCGAGCCTTGTGAGAGGAGGAGCGGCTACGTCTCCTCTTCCGTCGTG
Source organism: Plectropomus leopardus (assembly GCF_008729295.1). Lineage (NCBI taxonomy): Eukaryota > Metazoa > Chordata > Actinopteri > Perciformes > Serranidae > Plectropomus > Plectropomus leopardus. Next base: position 7,714,779 of record NC_056469.1, read on the forward strand.
GGGAGGAGGATCGCGATGAACTGCGGGAAGATGCAGAGGAAGACGAGGACGAGGAGGAGGTAGAACGGCGGCTGCTGTGGCTGGAGGTGGAGCGGGAGCTGCTGCTGTGGCCGTTGGCCGGGGAATCGCTGCTGCCTCGCCCTGATCGCTCCTTCCCTCTGCCCGAGTGCTTGCTTTCGCTACCCTCCTTCTCACTACGGGACCTACGCCTTTCTACTAAGGGCTCCGCCTCCCTCTCTTTTACTTCCTGTTTGTGTGGATTCTCTGGCTGGCCCTCATCATATTCCCCCTTTTCTCTGCTCAGTCTCTCCTTCACCATCTCCTCTGTGAAGACACACAACAAAGACTTATGTTAAGAATAAACAAGGGAACATCAGATTCTGTAGAGACTAGAAACACAACTTTCACACTGTAGCTGTAGTCTTCACTGATGTTCGATATGAAATCAAGTCAGCACGAACTTGAATCTTTCACTTCCTGGTGACACAATGAGCCTTTGCACCGATTTGATTATGTTTACACCTAAACTCCAGATATAATTATCAACATCTTTCTTTGTTGTTGGATTACTACTTCCAATTTAATGGATACAGAAAAAGCAAATTAAGTAGCAGTAGCAATAGTAGTTACAAAAAATATGCAAATAAGTTTTTAAAATTTTTTAAAAGTGTTTATTTTGGTTGGTTGTCAACTCTTAAGAATCACTTAAGAATCTGGTTTTTCAGTCTGAATAGATATAATTTAAAGGCAGAGGTGGACAGAAGTTGCCTCTTTTATTGTGGTAATCAACGAGTAACGTGATATCATATCTGTTTAAAGAAAAACAAAGCCGAAATGAGAAACTGGACAATGGTGTGCCATCAGTGGATGGACATTCAGTTGGTCAAATAGCTACTCTATTTTAGCCAGCCCGCGCTCCCAACCGGATCAGCAAATTTTCTCTAGCAGTTTACATAGATTAAGCCCAGTCTGCAGTAAATCCGGGGACTGGGTTTTGCGCTGGCTGAACAACAAGTTGCTATAGCCGCTATTGTGAGGTGTGTCTCCGTTTATAGCACCTCTCACAGAGCAAGGCAACAAAGTGCTTGACTAGGATAAAAATAATGCCATAAAAACAGTTATTAGTTTAGTTACCACTTTTCTGTGCAGTATATGATGCTGCTGAATACAGAAATATAGACTGATGTATGATGTGCATTGTTTTTGGAATTACATCATATCATATACAGTCTCTACAAGTGTATGATTTTGTCCCAAGGTCTAGTGTTAAAAAGTAAACACAGATCACAATTTTCTTAACATTGCATGACTATACTTGTAGATTCATAGAACCAGGGTTCCTACAGCTTAAGGCAGGTAGGATTTAAAACTTTTTAATACTTTTTTAATGCCACTTGGAATGAAATTTAAGACAAATTTTACAGAAGCCAATACTGTAGGGGAACAAAACATGTACTGACATTAATTTGTTATGGTTAGGGGGAATTGTATTTTATTTTTCAAATTGTAACATAAAACATGACTTTTTGGTGATGTTAATGCAAGAGGCATTTGGTAAAATATTATTTTTAAGTCACCCATTATTTTGATCTTTTTGGAAGCAATGACAGAAAAAGGATTAATAAAAATCCAATCTTGATTGTCTAAGCATTTTAAGACATTTAATGTCAATTAAGGCCTTATTTTTAGATTGATGGATTCAATGCCTTGTAGGGATCAGTGGGAGCGCTGAATACTTAAAAACTGCAATGCGTATCGAATCGACACTTCAGTATTGTGATAGTATCAAATCCAGAGACACGCATATTATCAAAGCTCTAATGTTGAAACATTCTGAGGCATTAGAGTCAAGCAGTGTAGTGTGTTTCTAGTCTAAACTTGCAAAGACACAAGCATAATGTCTGACCTCTTGAAAGCAGAGCCTCTTGTGTTTGTTTTTCTAGTAGCTGCTGCATCTCCCGCTCTTTGCGGCGGAAGGCGTCCTGCTTCTCTCGGATGCGGTGGCGCAACTCCTCCTCATCGGTGTCGGAGGATTCGGACCCTCGCACGCTGCGTTCATCCTCGTCCTCACTCTCGTCTGACCCATAGTCACCAAGCCCACCTGCCACAACAGAGCCCCCCGGTTGTTGAGTGTTGGTAAGGATTAAGACATATTCTCACAATCAGGTTTCACTTTTTAAAGCCCTTAATCCCGACCCAAGGTCCCAGTGAAAGGCACTTAATCCTATGAAACATCGATAAACCCCTTTAAAAACAAACTAATACATATAGCCCTACCAGAAATACTTTGTATTCAAGAGCATGCTTCTATCATCGAGGTGCAAAATCTAAACCCAAATCAATTACTCAGATTCCACGTCTATTGAAATCAAACTTTAAAATATGTATGTGTTGTTCCAACAGCTTTTCCCATGTTCCTACTAACACCCCATGAGTACTTTCCTTCCCTCCCCCCCAGTGACAGAAAAAGGGATACTCACTGAGACCAGTCAGAGAAGCCAGTGCACTTGACTGTGCCAGCTGTTTTGCAGGAGCTTTGATTCACATCAACAACAGGAACAACATGTTAAAACACATACTGCCATTTTCTCAAAGGCAAGAGAGTCGCTAGAGAGGGGGGGTCACAGATAAAGCACTTTTCACAAGAGCTGTCATTGGTAACAAGAGAAAAGAAATAAATAAAAAGAAAACAAAAAAAATGGAGAAAAAAGAGAGGATTAACAAACAAAATTTTGTCACACAATCCAAGTCAAACAGTCGGACAGGAGGGAAAGAACCAATCTGTACTAATGCACAGTCGCTTCAATGGAGTCAGTCACTTGTATCTAAAGCTGGATGCTGGTCAGATTCAATGCTGAGAATTATTCACTCAACTCTTTCAGCAGGACCTTCAGTACCATGTACCAGAAGAGCAGGTTTTCAAATACTGTTTGTGAAAGCATTGCTCTGCTCTCTCTCCTCCTGATGCATTAGCAGAGAATGGTTGGAAATGTATACCATGTTTGCCGCTCAATCACCCTTGTTTACAGGGTATATTTGAGTTTCATTAAAAGAGATTATTATGCACATAATTATGCATTATGAATACTCTTCAGATCTTAGCACAATGTCTGGGTGACAAGCATAGATGATGCATAAACTTGAAAAGACAAGAGCAGACCTCGAGTGGCTTTCCGGTGAGCCTCTCTGGCCACATGCCGGATCTCTTCATTGGTGACCTCAAGCAAGATCTCCGTCAGAAGTGTTTTTGTGATTATCATCTAATTTAAGGGAGAAAAACATCCATTATTTTCAATAAATCTTCTTAAAAAGTAGTCAATTCAATAAATATGCAGAAAAGACCATGGTAAAACTGACCAGCTGGAACTCCTTTTCTTCCTCTGTCATTTCAGGTTCACTGTCCTCTGCAGGAGGCGATGGGCTCCGACCAGAATATTCTTTTTTTAAGACCTTTCCCTCATCGTCATTATCATCATTACCCTCATCATCACTGTCCTGATGGAAACATAAGCAAAGATTCAATCAAGCAGCAAAGCGTGCCTCATTTGTAAAGGTAAAAGGTGCTAAAGTCCTGCTACGTGCGCCACAGAAAACAGTTCGCGACCCTGGAAGTTCTTTCATCACTAATACAACATAAAATGTGTAAACTGAAGCATTTTGCTGTCAAGGCCAGAAATGACTTGCTTACAAATTTACTCTTGCGGGGCACACGTGGCCCATCCCCTTCCTCGTCTGCCTCGTGCTCTTTGCCATCGTCTTTTGCACGCTCCTTCTCCATTCGCTCTCGCTCCAGCTTCTTCTGCTTCTCTCTGTCCATTTTTTCAAGGCCCTCTCGGATCCACGCCGGTAGTGTGCGTCTTTTTACTGCATCTGAAAATGACATACGAGGTCAAAGTAAATTATACACATACTGCCATGTCGTTAGCTTCCATATAGCCCTTTTGAATCTTTACGCGCTTGCAAATACATTTTTTACCATGTTGACAGTTTACTGAGCTGAACTTGGATTTTTGTTAAAGAGAAAATCACATATTGCGTGCAGTCAGTGTTGATAATAAATGTAGTCAATGGAAGCAATTTCCTCAGCATGTGCTCTATTGACAGAGAAATATTTATTTCATCTGCAAAAGTTGTTTTTCTTCCTGCATGCAGCGATTATATTTGACCTGAAAGTGACATAGTCAGGAGGCAAGAAACAACTACAGCCTGTCTCCACTTGTCAAGGGTGTTCCCTAGATGCTGCCCAAAAACAGACCTTCTTTGTTCTCTTCTCTTGTATTTTAAACTAGCCAAGAAGTGAATATGGCATCCCAAAAAGATGTTACGAGGATGTTCCGGCAGAGGATACATCTTACAATATTTTGGCTGTCTTGAGCCAGAGTATACAACCAAAGTGCAGGCTGAAGCTGCCAAGCAAGAGGATATGGTCAGCCAGCAGGGAGCCTCCAGAAACTGAGCTGCCCAGCACAAACAGGTACTGGTGGGCGGTGTCTTTGCTGAAAACGCCTTCCATTGCCAAAAGACACCAAATATCACTCTGCTGCAATTAATTTCAGTGTGGGCAGCCGACCCCAAGAGAGCCCACAATGCATCTTGGTACATGTAGGCACAGACTACTACATTTACCATCAACACTGATTAGAAATCCACAGAAAAGATAGGGAATTTCCCCTATAACACTCAATTTAATATTGAGTGTTATAGGGAAGCATAGCTGTGCAAACGCAAAAACACACACACACACACACACACACACACAGAAAGAGTCTAAACAAGACAGAAAAAAAGGTTAAAAAAAAAAAAAAAAAAAAAAAGCATTTGAAAACTTTCTGAAAATTCCTGTGCAGCATCACCAAAATGCCTTGTATCCATTCAAGGGCTCATGGAAATCCAAACACTACAATTTTTGCTATAAAATATGTGAAGGATAATACCTAATGTGGTGTTGATTATTAGGAATTAATGGACGACGGGAAGCCAAAAGCCATTCATTCCTAAGAATGGTCAGCATCATTCATTGGGCATTATGTCACTTATACCATGGCCACATGTCAAAGAAAAATCTTAAGGACCATTCATTTATAAATCATGCATTATGCAATCCAAATTGAAAGTTTTTCACATGGTTTTCTCTAATAACACTTTAGGGGTTGACTAATACCTAGAAAAGTCATTACCATCCCATAAGGTCCTAATGCAATGAAATTGCATTTTATTACTCCAGTAAATAGGATGAACCTTACATACAAGTTGGTAACAGGTCAATGAAGCCTTTAGCTCAGCTATGAGTCAGAAAGTAAGTCTTCAAAGTCAGTAACACTGCATGCAGCAGCCAATATTATTTGACAGTTTAACAGCAAGACTATCTAGCTGTTTAACGTCACTGTCCCCAAATCAATATCAAGATTTTCAAAAACTATTGATAGGCCATGATGTTGTTGGTTGTAGCTTGTAGTAGCAACTGACTAGCAAATGCGATGTAATCACTTATGTGATGCAAAGCATCAGTAATAATGAGAATAAAAAATAGTACTTAATAATAGTAATAGTAATTAATATTTCTGTAAGTCTAGTCTGGCATTGCTAGCTGCATTATTTTACTTTGTTATAACATTAAAAGCATTGTTTTAAGTAAAGAGAAGTCCCCCTCTTTGAGAAAAACACACAAACTGCTGTTCATTCATGCAACACAAGGCGCCTTCAGGCAGATAATCTGAATATGCTGGCTGATAATTGAGAGAAAAACACACTCACCTAGCGTTGCTGGGGCCTCTTGTTTGACAGGGAGCTGGATAGGGGATCTGGGCCGGTCTCTGAAGCCGGGTGGTCTGGTATCTCGTCTGTTCTGAGGAGGACCCTGCCAGTATGGGGAGTGGAAGCTTGCGGGTGTCGGAGCAAAGGATGAGGCTGCCCCATGCTGTGGAGAGACAGTACAAACTTAAAATTAAAGGTAGCTAAAGTACAGAAGGTCCTCTGTTAACTGCCACCAAGTGGCATGCACTGAGTGTGGGGGTCGTTGTTGTGTGTCCCCAGATTAAGTTAGTTGACATTCATCCATCACTCCTGACTAGGCTAGAATGTCTGTTTGGTTTAAAAAAGAAAATAAAAGAACTAATAAATAATACCAAACCATGCTGGATCCTCAACAAGCCAACACTTTCCTCTGCACCGCATCAAGAAAGCAATGACTGATACACCTAGATGCTGGGACCCGGCACAGTTTCTATGGATTGCTCCTTCTTGTGTTACTTGGTTGTCACACTAAAACCCAAACGCTTCAACAGTTTCTACTGTAACATCTGCATACCTGATAATCAAACTGGTTCATGGCCATGGGGGCCATGGCGTAGCTGTCGGGCTGTGCCCCATACCCATGGCTGTTCTGGGGGTAAACCCCGTGGTGGGCCTCAGAGTTGAACTCCACGCTGTCCTGGCTGTTGCTGTCCTCACTGGGGTTCACCACATCCATCGGTCCTGACCCCGGAGGGATCCAGGCCTGGTCAGGGGGTGGAGGAGGAGGGGGTTGGCCATGCATTCCCCATTCTATCAGTGACAACACAATTAATAAACAACCAAAGCACAGTGAACATATAGGCGTCACTGCAAAAGAAATTTCTTCTTAACAACTGACTCAAGAGGGAGTTGGTATCATAATGTTTATCTGAAGAATAAGAATGAAGGGAGGGTTTGTCATTTTATACTTTACTTTGTAAAATAAATACATAAATGAATAAATAAACAGATAATAATAGGCTTATAATTGAGAAAAAATAATCAATGAACAGCTAAGATGCAGGTGTTTCTTTATTTATTTTAAAGAAGCCTAGTGTGGACTCTGCAGCTGTATAGTCTAGGATAACAAAAGTACTGAATCGGGACTCAGTATCGGCACATACTCAATATTAAATGACTGGGACTGGGGGCAAAAAAATGTTAGGGACATCCCTAGAAAAATGTACCTGGCTGCCACATTCTGCCAAATGCTGGGTCACCCTGGAAGGCACCATGGTTGCCCTGCCCAATTGGTTCAATGCCTGGGATGTCCTGGCCATTGGGCTGAAGGTTCTGCTGCTCTGCTCCTGTTGACTCCTTCTGGGCTATCCATGCTTGTGCCAGAGCAGCCCAGTCCACTTGACCTGCACACAGCCAGATACACACGCCCACTGAAGGTTGTTTCAGGTCTGGTGAACTCAAATTATCGAGGTTATTTGTGAAGTGGAACATTTCTTTGAAGAAAAATGATTTTATGTGCATCCCTCACTCACCTGGATCTTGATGGTGCTGGAAAGACTGCATCCACTGCTGCTGGCTCAGAGGCCACTGCGGCCAGGGCTGCCCCCCCTGGTCCCACATCTCTCCTCTGGATTCACACCTGAAATATCCAGGCAGACTACATTTAGATATGATTTGGACCATCGGCATCTCATTTGCTGACATGACGAGAGCTGCTGCAGTTTATGTGCTTTAACATGACACTTGAGTCTCCTCTACTGGCCAGAAAACAGCGGGCGTTAGCATCGATTTAAGTGCTAACGTTACATCTAGCTGACCGGCTAGCTCTATCTAGCGACTTCTGTTAGCTGGGATCCATCTCCCCTGTTTACAGTGTTAAGAAACGCTATGTAGTAAGGGGTGCGGTGTCAGCACTGACGCATGATACTGAAATAAACCAGGGGCCGGTGAATACCAAACTCTAACGCTGCCTGTGCTCGTGCATTTGTTAGCTAGGGGAGCTCAACCAAGCTAACGGGAGCTAACATTAGCGAAGCTACAACTGAAGGCTAACAGACACTAGTACTGTTATCTTACCGGGTAAAAAAAAATGTACCTGTACATTTAAATTAAACCCCACAGTGGAGGACAAGTGTGAACGAAACGTATATCAGCGTTGTGCTTTTATAGTAACACATTCCCCACCTTTTCCAGACAGTTTCTCTCCGGCGCTGCGGCTCCGAATCAAAATGGCTGAACAACTGAACAGCTCGGAGGAAGTGTGAGGCTCTGCTGCTGCCTTCAGAGGCGGTCGGGAATATTACAACTTGGGCTTTTCTTCGATTTATTTATTTATTTATTATGTTTGCTTTATTTATTTTGAATGTTGTATTATTATTATTATTATGTAACGCTATTTGACTTTTATAACAGATGTGTGATTAGTTAGAAATTTATTAGCTGAAAAAGCGAAGATGAACATCTAATGTAGTGACTGTACGAAGGGTGCCTTTGAGTCTACAATATTGAGACCTGATACGTGTTTACAAAACAAATTATTTTTTTCTTATTCCTAATGTAGTTTCCATTTTTAAATGTGGGTCCAGTGAATCATTTAGTTTAACCATCAGTTGCACACACGTGGGCAGTTTTTAGCACCTTACCAGCAAGTTTTTTTTACTTCTTTCTATAATTTCTTCATTCCGTAGGAAGAGCTTACGAGCAGCACGTAAAGGCAGCATGAATGATGCTGGAGTGTATGAAAGTCACTCAGGTGATTGTTGTAATTTAACCTGAAAATGATGTCTACTTATAACTCTTTGATATAAAACATTAAAGACTAAACTAATAACTAAACTACTTCACACACACACACAAACAAACACAGAGACCTACATACATGAACACGAAGGATGAGTCGATCATCAGAAAGCAACAAGTGTAGGCGAATAAATCCCTCAACTCCACAACAGGTCTGAATTATTATTCATGTCGACTTGTGAGATGGAGGGATTACCTGGTTAATGCAAATGCTACAAACACTCTTAACTGTCATACAGAACGTGTTAATACATTCTGCGGGTTTGAGATAAGTTTAAATAGACTGACAGATAATACAAGTACACATAGATTTATGTGTACATGGAGAAGGAGAACCACAATTACCGCTAAGAAACATAACAAAAGACCACAAAGATATGCAAAACAACCACCAAGAGACATAGAATAAAGAAACGACCAAATTCCCCCCAAAACCTCACACAATGACCAAAAAGTCACACAAAACAACCAAAAATACATAAAACAACCTCAGAGAGAAACCAAATGACCAAACAAGACACAAAAAACAACCAAATAAAATTACCCCAGACAGACATGAAATTGCCCCAAGGTGACACAAAACAAACATAAAGAGACTCAAAATCATAAAAGAAAGAAACATTACAACTACAAAGAGATGCAAAACAACAACAAAGAGGCAAAATCACCACAAAGTGTGAGTGCCAAGGGGCCCATTGTCTCATAATCCGCCCATGCCTATCAGAGAACCACTGGTTTGACATGAAGGACAGGTAGAGGTGGATCCCAAATTGGGCATCCAGCCAGGTGGATGTTACACTTTGGTGCATGCCAAACAGTCGACATGCACTGAAGTCAAGCAAGGGTCAGATTAACCCACTACAGGGAACAGTGGGGCCAAAATGAGCTGTGGACCTTTAACTGGGCCCAAAGGGTTTCCCAAGTCATGTTAACATTAAGTATAATATCAGTAGTGGAAGTAACTAAAAACTTAAACTGCATTACATGTTTTTGCTGTCTGTGGTTACTTGTTATTTGTAGAACCTGATTTTAAAAACAACACATGATCAGATTGTCAAATGTGCTTCGTTATACATTTAACTTCCCTAGTGTATAAAGTAGGTCAAATTAGCTCCATTTAAACCAGCTACATTATGAAATGAGCATAATAATCCCAAAAAATCTAGGACACCGCTTGCCTTTAAAAATGTAAGTAATTATAACTAATAGTCTTACTTTACTTTATATGTAATAGTTTACTTAAAATTGAGCTAGTTTAACTTAAATTTTCAAGTTGTTGCAACTTAAAAATGACAATTTTAATAAAGAAATCTTTCTAAGTTTTGGCAACTTGAGTAAATCAAGTTAGTTGTGCTACAATATATCTGTATTCTGCTGTTTGCAAACTAGTCAGGCATGTTTCTTATTTCCTAAACGTGTCAAGAAAACAGAACTCGCAGATCTCCTAACATCATCATTGGCTAAATCCTCTGTCATGATCAAGTTAGCTCAGACTAACTTGGTTTACTGGAGCTGCTAACACTTATAAAATGACAAGGTGATTTCACTTGCCATTTTTATGTTGCAACAACTTCACAGAATTAGGTAAATATGGCTACATTTTGAGGAAACTTAACAAATAAGAATGAAGTAAACATAAATTAGGAATAATAGTTAGATTTACTTTACTTTTATTTTTCTTTTCAAGGCAATTATTGAAAGTAAGATCAACTTGTCAGATTTTACAGTGTATATTTTGGCCCCCAGAGAAAACATTAGTCACAAAAGTAGCGGTCATTTCAGTTTATATTGTGCTTCAATTCAACTGGTAGATGATAGCAAAGAAACTGCAGCCTTGGGGTTTTCAGGGCCCACGAGGCTCTGGGTTGTGTGGCAGTTGTTCACTATGCCCAGTTGGTAATTTAGCACATGCTGGTATTTCAAAAAGCACAAATGCGTCTAAATCAGTAGAGGGCAGCATACTCAAAGCATATGGCAAAATAAAGCCAAAAGTGCGTTATGTCCAGTTCTGTAGCTTTTGGTGTCGCCATTTTCCTAAAACGTGTATATTTAACACATACTCTAATTTAGGAAAGGGTTACGTGCTGGTGTTGTTCAGTACTCTGTCATGGGCTGTGTTAGTGTTAACAAATAGTGGTGATGTATATGCAGTGTGAGGAGCAGAGCCTGAGGCGCGTGCAGACGCTTGCGTGAGAAAATGTGTTGCAGGGTGTGCATGGTGTGGTGTCAGCTTAGGAGAGACTGCCAGTGACAATGGCGTGCTTGGTGAGAGCAGTAAAATGTAACCTGCACTGCTGGTAGATAGGTAGACAGTAATGAGCATTCCAGCATTAGTTTCTTACAACTGTCTCACGCAGGGGGGAGGGTGCCTTTCATTAAGTGAGATTAAATCACATCTAATGCCTCAGCAGCATGTCCCCGAGCCAAAAGCCCCCCATCCTCCTCCTGCTTTAAAAATAGACAAATGCATTTCAGAAAAGATTTGCTCTTTTTGTTGGTGGCGGCTTGACAACCTGTTTTAACGTTCCAGCAGCATGACTCGGGTGTCACAGCGTGTGGGAACAAGAGGACGTGCAAGCCGATGTTTTTGGACATTGCCCTTTTCCTGATTCCACACCCACCTCCTCTTCACCAGCTCGCGACATGTTCTGAAGCAGTGCTGCTTTGCACCCGTCAGGGCTGATCACAGGCGAGGATGGGGTGAGTATGGCACCACGGGATCCACGGCGACAGCTGAGAGCGATGGTGGACAACATCTCGCTGAGAGTAAAAACAGGATGACATCAAGTCCAAAGCAGAAACAGCAAAACCTTCCTTCTTTGTGTTCTCTCTTCACAAGGGGGGTAGACGGAGTGAAAACGATGAGTGCGGAATATTCAGTTCATAAATTAGATTTATTTTGATACAGGATGTAGGTATACTCATTCCAAATTTTTTTTCATTTCATAAAGGATATTCATTGTTTTTCTGGAAACAAAATGCTGTCTTGAGATAAAACCCTGCACACCTGAAGCACCATGATTTTGTATTGTCTCTAGTATGTACAGTTACATATATTCCTTATTATTTTTGCTTACAGTAACTTGCTTACTGTACATAAATATGCCACACATATTCCTCTCTGCGTATGTTTTTCCTCTCACCACGCACAGGTTTCTGAAACCCGAAGCACAGGCACTGAATTTGTCCTTGTTTCAAAAAGAAAATAATAAACCTCTAGATTCTGATGCACAAATTCAAACATTTCCTTTCTATTGTTTTGGCAAATGTCCAAGAAACGAGAAAAAGGTTTTCATCTAAAATATTTTCATAGAAAAAGATGGACAGCTCATTTGACAGATATTTCAAGAATAGGCAATACATTCATTAGAACATTAACCCATGCACTTTACAGCAAAGATGTTTTTTTTTTTCTAGTTAGGCTTTTTAAAGCCTTTGAGTTTGTTTCTTTTTTTGTTATAGTTCAACCTTAATGATAGCATAGATAAAAAGCCAGTCTGTCACAGCACTGACTCTTTGTTGAATATCTTAATGGGTTTGTGAGTGTACCTACACAGTTACAGTAGAGCTGGAATATAATGAAGGCAGACAAGGTGCTTTGTTGGTCTGATAAACATTGAGTGCGTTTGTTTGTGCAACGACACTCGAGAGCCACGCTGACGACCTTGAAAGAACAAATGTCAAAGGAACTGTATGTAGTAAACTTCTCGTGGGTTTGGTTTTTGATTTTCTGCTCTGACTTGCAGTTGCAAAACTTGTCTTTGGCTGTCACTGATAGTCTTACATTGATACATTCGGATGTAAAAAAAAAAATCAATACTGTAAAACAATCCTTTCACAGGAGGCTGTAAAATAATTGTGCTGTTCTTTAAAGGTGCTTTGTGTAACAATTTAAACCAGTACCTTAATATATAACGACTTTAAGCCATCAAAGCTTGTTTATTATTATTATCATAAATAAATGGGGCAAAAGCTTACTAGAAACTATTTTACGCCACTGGTTAGAGCTGAGCAATATATTGATATTATATCAATATCATGCAGGGTTTCCCACACATTATCACATATTTCCCACACATTTGTGGCAGTCTATCATGATTAAGACAACTGCCATCACGTATTGATCACTATCATTAGGAGTGCTACTGAAATAAATATATACATCTTGATTTTTTCATTTCACCACACTCTCAGAGCACAGAGCGTACTCTGGACACAGATGGAGCAGCAGAATGTCAGACGCAGTGAAAGTAAAACTTGACAGTTAATTGCGCTAGCTTCTTGGCAGCTGCATCAGCCTGACTGTTTTAACAGATCAACTATATACCCCCACAACCAAAACTCCTTGAGCTGCTGCTTATGAAAAAAGAAACCATGATGAGTTCCACCTGCACTGTGCTCACGGACCCACAAAAACGTGTAGGAAACACTGTTGTGATATTAGCTAGGTATCATCTCAGATTTTGAATATCATAATATCATAAGTTTTGTGATATCCTGGTTTTAAAGGCTGCATTACGGTAAAGTTATGTAATTTTCTGAACTTACCAGACTGTTCTATTACTTTCCTTTACCCATTTCCACACTATATCCACATTACTGATGATTATTTAACAAAAATCTCACTGGGTAAATATTTTGCAAAAGCAAGAACAGTCAGTCCTGCAATATTGCAGCAATATCCACATCAAGGTATTTGGTCAACAAATATCGTGAAATTTTATCTTTTCCATATTGTCCAGCTCTACCATTGGTACTGTATTAGTAGTGCTTGAGTTTCTTAAATGTACGCCCTTGTTTTCCATAGACTCTGTCATGAATGATATCGCTCATGTGTGATTCTCTTCATTGAAAAGAACAAACATGTCTGAAATCATTTCTGTCTTGGCATTTCTTACCATATATATCATCTGTCATCACCAGAAAAAAATGACTGAGAAGCTGACCTGTTTAAACAATACTAGTTATAATACCAACTCAAATTTAACCTGGCAATGGTTTACTGGTGTGAAAATGATACACATAGCACCTTAAATCTACATTCTCCTGTCTCTCACTCGCTCATTCACTCATACGTGTGTATGTGCACATGCACATACACTTGACATCAACTAGTCAGTGCTGAGTGCAGTTTAGCATGCGATAAGTCTGCTTGTCTCCTGTTAGTTACTGTAGAAAACTCCATGCACTTAACATCTCAGGCACGTGTTCGTGACAGAGATTGACGGTGAACACTGAGCAGCTCAGGTTCTGTAACATTTTTTTCTCCTGACCTCTATTTAAAGGGTAGGGTTTTTGAAACAAGAGTGAAAATCTGAAAATAATAACTTGTATTTAATATACCTCAGACCAGTGGTTCTCAAACAGGAGTTCTCGGACCCCCAGGGGTCCTTGAGTAAGTTCCAGGGGGTTGGTGTTTTATTTTAGCCACTTAATTGACTATAGACGTTAGCCCTATGTAAGTAAGAGTGATTACCGGTCAAGTTTCACTTTCTCATGTTTTTTTTTTTTTTCTGCACAACTATAGTTGATAACCAAAAAAATCCTGGTCTTAATCATTTGCGACCAAAATCTTTTCAGCTGGAGGTCCCTGAAGCAAAATCTTATCAAGTGGGAGCCTGCGACTGAATGTGTTTTCAGTTTAGGGTTTCTTGACATGAAAAATGTTAGAAAAGGGAGGTGTGGATCTGACTTAGAGACTGTAATAACGTGCCACAAACAGCCTGTCACTCATGTGGCCCTGCCCTTAATTATGTGTGACTTTGGGCCTTAACAGCATGTAGAGTTATAAAAAAATTCACTCCTTGTACAGTTGTCATGGAAGTTATAATAAGCTAAGAGACGGCACCTGTTTTTTTTGTACCAGGGTGTAAACATGTTAAGTTCTGCTGTAAAGTTGGGCATTTTAACATGGGGGTCTATGAGGATTCACTCTGCTTTAAAGCCAATCTCAAGTGCACATTTGATGAACTGCAGCTTTTAGCACTTCGGAACTGTCTTGGTTGAGAACCACTGTCTGTGTTTAAAGACGGACAACTTGTCTCCTCTTCCTCCCACTGTACAAAAATGAAGCCAAAATATCCGGCTTCAGTCACTGCTATCTTGTAATGACGACAGCATTTGGAGCCAGAGTCTGTGCAGTAGCCAGTTCCTGCTGTGCGACCAATCGCAAGCAGTGCCATGGATCGAGAGAAAATTGATTGGCACAAACATCATCGTCGTCATTCATGACATCAAAACCCCCTTTTATAGCATCAAATAAATAATTCCAATGAAATTTATTAGAAAAACGAACACTTGAGTTTTTACTTTAGCCCATGTCCTATTTGCTAACACATAGAGGGCAGGTTTATGACCTTTACTGCAGCCATTTTGGCTTCACTTTTGGGGAGAGTCTATAATCTAAGAAATTCAGAGATGCCGATTTTAATTGAGAATATGTTTGCAAATGACTCAATTGCCATTCAATTCATGTAAGATGTGAGTTCTCAGCGAAGTCTTTCCCTTTTCTTCCCTCCACCTACTCACAGATACAGTATGAAAAGTAGTACAGGCATGTAACAAAAACAATACAAAGCAAACACAGAAATCTCTGCTCGCCACTTTACAGCATTTCCTCGTAGAAGAGCAAGTATGCCTGAGAGTTGAGTACCCTTGACTCTGGTACCGTCTGAACGGTGGTATCACTGATGTACACCCACTGGCCCTGGAGGCTGCTGCTGGCATCCCTTGCACCTAAAACACACACACACACACACACACACACTGTAAATTTTTAGGGGCACAGAGAATTATTCATTATTTGAGAAATAAGCAGTCGTTTAGTGCTGTATTTGTCTCATGCTGGGGATAAAAAAATGACTTAAGTACAGTGCGGGTAAACACAGATATGTGAAGGAGCTGTAAATAATACTTTTCAACGAAGATGATGGACTGAGCAAAACCAGCATAAAACACGCTTCTCAATATCACAAGGCGACCAAAACTCGTTCTCTCCATCAAACAGCACTCAAGCTGAGACCATCATAGCTAAATGCTGCAGCCAATGTAGAGTGCTTTAAACTGAGATTCCTCTACTGGCTGCTGTATTCTGGCACCAAGAGAATCACCACAACAACAACAAAACCATGACACACTGTTTTCAGTTGCTTTGTGTTTTTTCATGTACACTGTATCCTGCTAGCTGGGGTGTGTGTGCCTGCTAGTTCGCTGTGTGTCTGAATGTCTTGCTGCCTTGTCGTCACGAACGAATCATTCTCATAATTGCTTCAACAGTCATAATGACTGCGGTTACATGGACACGAATAAGCCGCTGATCAGGCTTATCCTGGTTATGATCATATTCAGGATAAGGCGTTTACATGAGCACAGAGAAATTGGGTTGTTCACATTCTGCTTATACACCCCAGTTTCTTAAAGAGTGCTGTTTACATGCTCAAACACATAAACAGAATACTTCCATGTAAACGCATTCAATGTGTGTCCCTACCTAAAGTACCCTGATCATAGTGTAAATACCATTAAAGGTTACTTTATATCTGTCAGAGATGTAACCATCCATGTAACCCCGAAATTATCAGGGTAGATCACATTTGTCTTTCATACACCTATTTCTTCTTTTTATTGTCATGGTTATTTATTGATTTATTTATTTTGGCAGTTTTCTTTTTGTTATTTTGACCAAGGTTCCCCCTAAAGATAAAATATCCTGCAATGCTATATAAAGGCCAAGACACATTAAGCCGACGACCGTCCGCCCAGGTTGGACCGACAGAGAGCATCTGTGGTCCTCGTCATCACGATATGTCCTGCACCATTGACCCTTGCCAACTTTTTTTCCACTGATTCAGTGTGTTGAATTGACAGTGGCGGCCGTGGAGCCCACTGGTAAATGACATCACCCTGACTGGCCGTTCAGCTCAGCACACAAAAAGGGAAACGGAAGGGAGAAAATAAGAGTGAGTGAGGTTGAAACAAACTTGATTTATGAGGTAAGATTGTTTTTCTTTAACCATTGAGCTCTTAACATACTGTAGTTGTTGCTGCTCACTGCCAAACAGTAAATATGCTCTGTTTTTTTTCAATATTTGGTTGTGTTGTTAATGTGCTAACTGGCTTCATGGTGGTCTTCTTGTTTCCCATTTTGAATGACTATTACAGACAGCCACCGTCTCCTGGTATGGAGGGATATTTCCCCTTATACAGGCGCAGAACATATGTACTTGTTGGCTGTCAGTTTGGTGTGTTTATGTGCAACGTTTTGGCCATGACACAGCCACATGAGGGTGATGCAGCAGGAGGATTTTATCGCCGCTAGTGTTCATCTGATTACGGCTTTGTGTGTTTCGACCGTAAGAGGCATTAATGCGTAAACTGTAGTTTTCCAGTCTTACAAGGCCTGATGTGAGGACTGGGAAGGGAAGGGGACCTTGTTTTATGTTGCACTCCTTCATGTTTGGGACATGTCAGCTTGATCTGAAGCTGTCTCTGTGTATCAGTCAGCCTTGGTGGCCCAGATTTATCTCTCATGATGTTTGTTATAAAATAGAAACAGCAGTGTAGAGAACGAAATGTGACTTACTGAAGCTCGTTTCAGTTTTATAAAATTTTGAGACACATATCTAAACAGTCATTTAGACAATTTATTCAACAGCTAAAAGACTCATCAGCAGTACTGATGCAAATCTGTGCACTTCATTGCTAAATTAGGTAACTGCAAACAGAGTGCTTTGGGTTAAAACTGGCCTGGCAGTTATTCATCATTCTCATCTGGAGACCAAATTAAACTGAAAATACTGCATTGCATTAACTTATTCTTTTTCAAATAAGGCATCTAAAGGGCAATGTTGAGGTGAAGTGAAGCGAAGTTTGTTTCTAAGAAAGAAATGACAGACCCTGGATGTTACAACAGGTAAAAACAAGCAGTCACCATGACAACATGTTTGATCCCTGTGTCATCACCAACCACGATGTCCAGTCTTTAGCTTGTTAGCACCAAGGACAACACATTTCCTGTTCTTATAAAACTACCTTTCAGTGCTATTCTGTAAACCTGGACACA
Source organism: Plectropomus leopardus (assembly GCF_008729295.1). NCBI lineage: Eukaryota > Metazoa > Chordata > Actinopteri > Perciformes > Serranidae > Plectropomus > Plectropomus leopardus. Next base: position 7,732,372 of record NC_056469.1, read on the forward strand.
CTCCTTGAGATAAAGAAGAAAATGACAATGAATGAATGACTTCATCATGTCCTTAGTCGAGGACATCTTCAAGGTTATGAGGAGCGAGGCCTCTGCTGCAAAGTGCTGACCTCTTTCATAAACAGCAAACAAACACACCAACGCAGAAAATAGATTATAGGTGTTAAAGGAGCTCAGAGACTAAAGCCCTGACCTGGCAGGTTCCTGTGGTGCTGCTCTGTTTTCCTCTGGGGAGCACGCACTTTTACATATGCAGTGTAGTGGCCCCCCCGCATCGAGCCACTGTGTTCGACAATCCCATACAGACTGTAGAGGACACGCTCACCAGCTGCAAGGTTCTAGGAAAAAAACAGAAAAAAAGGTTAACAAAAAGTGTGAAAAAGTACAGATACAGAGATTGATTGATATTCTTAAGGAACTGAAGCAACAAAAAATGTTGATTCCAAAGTGAACCACGAACTAATAGGGACCTTCGTACTGTAATAGTAAATAGAGGTACGTGTAAGATTGACTTTGAAATCCTGTTATGATAAACATAACTTAAAAAAGTTTGATTTGAGTACACAGAACATATTTTACCTTGCAGGATGCCGAGCAGAACGGAGCCAGATCCAAGATCAGGGGAAAGTCAACATGGCGGTTCACTTTTCGTAAATTCATCCCTGCCTTAAAATACAAAAATACAAAGCTCCGATGTAAATTTAGGCCTGTAAACCACAACAAAAGCCTGTAACTGTTTAGGATGTGTAAATACACACACTACTGCATACAACATTATGATAAAAGGGCGGTGTGCGTCTGCTCACCTGATGGAAGCGTTTAAGATGCAGTGTGATGACAGGAGGCAGCGAAGATATCAGCATTTGCTTCCTGGCGCTGGTGTAAATCTTTTCCACCTTCTTGTCTGTCATTAACAGAACAAACAGAAATGTCAGGTATATCTGTTGAACAACGTCATAAATCTCTTGAAATCAGATTTCATTTATTAAAACGAACACTGAAAAGCACTACAGGATCACAGGGACATCTGGAGCCACAGAGAAACTGACCATTGCAAAAAAAAAGTGGGAATGTAAACCTTAATTTTGACACTGGTTATACTTTGCGCTTGCCCTGATGTGTGCAAACACACGCTGCTACTGATGAACTGAACTGGTCAGTTGTATTATAGCAGCGTGTTTGTAACATAGTGGACACACTGAGCAAAGATGTGAATCTATTTCTGGATTCACATCTTCTCAGACTGAGAAGTTTCTATGGATGTATTGATACTTCTTTCAGAGAGAAATCTGGTTGTTGTTGAAATCTTCTGTAACTGGCAAGAAATCAAGTTGCGTACAGCTCCACAAAGGACGAAACTCCAAACTATTTGCAGCAAACACTCAAAGCCTACAGGGGGAGTTTAATATCCTAAAGATCGATTTTGAATGTTGAGTTTCACTTTAAGATTTCCAACAGATGTCCTGTGACATCTAGATCAGATGGACAATAATCTTGCAATAAGAGCCGCAACAATTAGTCAATTAATTAATTGAGAGACAGAAAATTAATTTTAATAATCAAAATGTTTTTAAGCATTATTTTAAGCAAAAAAGCCAAACATTTTCTGGTTTTATGCTTCTTAAATATGAGACTTTGTTACTTTTCCTTCTCATATGTGATAAAAAAAACTGAATAGCTTGGGTATTCTTTTTGAAGGTTAGTCGGATAAAACATACCATTTAAATTGTTCTTCACACTGAGCTCTGGGAAATTACACACACAGCTTACACAAGGCTTTTCTCACAATTTTCTGACATGTAGTTAACAAAACCATAAATTGAAAGAATAATGGGCAGATTAATCGATAATGAAAAAAATTGTTAGTTGCGGTGCTAATGGCAATAATTTAGAATCATTTGCACCAGCATATTTGCACCAAGTATTTGCAGTTAGGAACTTGCGGCTCTTCAAAGTTGTCACTCCAGATGTTCTGTCTTACCGGCTGAGCTGCTCTTGCGCAGCTGCTTCTGTCTGCGTTCAGTGCAGCTCTCACACAGCAGCTTGTTGTTGCCCATCAGCAGTTCCACTGAGGTGAACTGGTGGAGGCAGGACTGGATGGAGCACTCCTTGGAGCTGGGTGTGTAACTGTGGGACAGAGCCTGGAAGGCCCCCTGGTGGTGCTGATGGTGGAGGTTATCTCGTGTTTCTCCCTGCTCCTCCTGAGAACAGTGCGTGGAAGGAGAGCAGTCTCCAGATGTGAACCCGAGGTTGACTTTAGACACAGCAGTGACGAGCTGCTCTACGGCACCACTTTGCCTCATGGAGGAGGATGACGAGGGGGAGGAGGCAGTAACGGGTGTAGGGGATGGAGTGAGGGTGGATGTGGACGATGGGGTGGACATGTGCCCGTGGCTGTGGCTGGAGGAGGAGGTGCGCGGGGCCCACTCGCTCTCTGAGGCCTCGCTGTCAGCGTCATTACTGCTGTCCTGAGCACCTGAGTCTCTTTCACTGCCATCTGATAAGCTGCCGGCGGCGGCCATCTTGCAAACAGAGACACCACGGGCTGATCCACCGGCTACTCCCTCCTCCTCCGGCCGCTCCGCACTGCAGCCTGCTCCCTTCTCCTCCACAGAGCTCGAAGACCTCCTGCTCTGTTGCTTCTGGGGGCAACAAGAACAGATAAATCGGACACTTTTAGTTATGCAGACTCATGGCAATTTAACATGTTTGTTAAAAAGGATCTTGATACATTTTCTGTCCATCTTTCAACATAACTATTTTTGGCACGCCTCAAATGTGAATTGAAGTATTCAAATTTTCAATAAAGGCATGCAAAAGATTCCAACATCCTTCTGTAGGACTGACATTTTCGCAATTAGCATAATATAAACTTTAATTCATACCCCAGGCTATTATTTTTTAAACCACTGAGCTCAACATACCTATATTTCCAACCGGTGTCTGCTGCTCAACAAGGATGGGAAATACAGTCAAATTGTTTATTTAAACCTCTTTTCTGCATCTCTCTTGTTTACTATGTCAATACCGTTGTCTCCTTTGGTGCTTGTGCCTTCAGCAAAATTCACTGAATGATTGAATCGTAGAGAATCTTAATAAGCTAACCATATTTGCAGCATATCCACATTGACAAAAGTTTAAACATTAATATTTGTATGCATGATCTAAGCAACTAAGTAACATTAGCTCCAGCGGGTAGCCAACAACCTGGTTTTATACATCCAAAAAACCTCTACAAAAAGAATATGTATGGTAACGAGGCCTTTAATTGAGACAGGCTTTAATTTGTCCAAGTGTGTAACCACACCAGGCTAGTTAAAGGGATTGTGCGTTTAATTGGGATCAGGTTTATATTTGGAGTTTTATGGCATAATTATAATATTATTTTAAAGCAACAGATTTCACTCTCTAAGGAGAGTTTTTCTGGCCCAAAAATCACAGAAAAATATAGTTTGGTGAGATGTTGCAGTAATCCATCTTCCACATTGTAAATCATATGAAATATCTAGTGTTGCCGACTCTGGTGTGTTTTAGGAAAGGATGATTTAGTATGATTTTCAGATGTGCAAGTACAATTTAGGAAAATGTATTGGCGAAAACATAATATAATATAATAACTATGCTATATAAGTACTGTTTTTTAGTGTAGTATCACCTGAAAAAGAAGAATCATCGTGTTTTTGCAACCTTAAAATGAGCTGTTTATATCTACAGCATAGAGCAGACAAATCAACCACTGGCTCTAGACAGGGCCGCTCGTGTTTTCGCATGGCCCTTTATAGTTAGCAGCCCCCTGGGAGAAATTTCGGCTGTGTGCAATCTGCAGTCCTCACCATTAGATCTTAATAAATCCTGCAGACTGATCGTTATAGCAGATTCTAGACGGAAATAGGGTGTGACACCATTGTAAAATACCTTAGTAAGTATCAAATTGATAAACATGTAGTTATAATTGCACATCTTAAAAATATCCTTGATCAGTTTGCCCACTATTTTATCGTGTATTTGACATCTTGTCATTGTTTTGTATCTTAATTGTGGGTGAAGACTATTTCTTTGTAGAATTTAAAGAGCCAGGCTTTGTCTTCTTTTAAAATCACACAAAGAAGGGGAGAAAAAGCAACTGACATGAAATAAATAAAAAGTCAGCCGCGGCCTTTGCACATCACAATATGTGTATCTACATCAGTTTGCAACCAGTGGAGATAAAAAAAAAAAGGCAGAAAAACCCAAACAAAAAACCAAATGAACAAAGCCAGCAGAACATTTCTTTATGAGATGCATGAATATAAACAGTAAAGAGAATCAAAAAGCATCACAGGCACTTCTTTATCATCACACACTTCACATACACATCCCTACCTGTCCACTCAGCTTCCTGGTGTTTCTGTTGACAGAGTGCGCTGCAGAAAAAACCTGGTCACTGTGAGTCATGTGGGTGTCCTGCTCCCGGCTGCCCTTCCCCAGCCTACCAGGGTTGGATGGTTTTGATATCTGAGTACGACAAATAAAGCATAATCAGTTCAAATTGGAACCATAAACAATATAACAGATTTTTTTTTTCTGTTAAAAGCAATAAAACATACAAAACACAAAACCAATCATGCCATCTGTAAAATAACAGGCACATTTCTTACTCATTAAAATAGGTACGCTGTTTGAGAGTGATTCTCAGGGTAAAAATCATTTCGACTGATTTTCTTATGAACAACTGAAGCAGCTCACCCTCTCCTCTATGATGGGTAAAGAGATGTCTATGAAAGCCTCCTTCACTGTGGAGATCTGAAAGAGCAATCACATGCAAGTCTTCATATACATACAGCCACTTCTTAAATAGTCAAAAGACAAAGCTAGCTGTTAACAGTAAACCTCTGTTGCAGATTTTCAACAGACTGAGTGGAGATCTAGGAAGCGGCTTTTTCTCTGTTTTTCCTCTCCAGCTCCACACCTGGTGCTCTCTACCTTCAAGGATGTTCATTAGTTTTCATAGTGGCATTTGCTTTGTTAACAACTTCATGCTGAGCTCCCACGTGTTATTGTAAATGCCTGCTGCAAACAGTTGGTGCTTGAGCTGGTCCCTGAAGGGCTTTTTGGTTTTGTTTTTCCTGTGGACTTCTGTTTCCTCTGACTGATTTTTCAGTTCATACTTTGGTTGTGGGTGTCAAAGTCAAAATTTTGCCTGAATGTAAAAGCTAGAGGAGAAAAGGCAACTGACCTCAGGTCACTGCCAAATTTCTATTACTTTATGACTGAAATTGTCTGGCAATATATGGTACTTCCTGCAGTAATAAGCAGTTGAAAATAAAACAAACTTTCAGAACAAAGCTTAACTGGGTTACACATGTACTGTATTCAGAGGCAACGACTGACATCAGTCAAGGCTGGCAGAAGAAAGTGTTTGAACTCACTGACCTTGCGCTTCATACATGTTCAGTTGAGGGCACCGCATTGAGCTCTGCCTGATTGGTTCCCAGTGTATTCTATAGTTCACCCACATACACTTACGTGCTCACACTCTTCACACATAATTGTGTTGGTCAGCTCGCCCACAAAAATGCGGTCAACAAAGTTCATCTTCACACCTTCCTTTCCATATGCTAGTAGGAAAAAGAGAGAGAAACAGTTTTCAGTTGAATAATGTAATGAATAACCCAGCAATTCACTCCACTAAACCATTCTGGTCACTATTATATCTCAAATAAAGGAAAGGAAAACTAATTGCATTGTACGGTGTGAGCTTCTTGGACTCAAAAATGCAGATGTTATTTTACTTTCTGAATTTATGATGACAATTATTCCGAAGGTCTTATTCTTCAGTGTTAAATGTGAGACATTGGCTATATAAGGGATAGTTTTTGTATGTGGGTTGTATAGGGTATTTAGTGTATAACCTGCAGTAGTCCGACACGGAAGCTAAGCAATGTACTGCTGTGGACGGGGGTCACCAACAAAATGTATTTTAGCCACCAAAAATAATCCCATCTAAAAATATCAATATCAGTTTAAGGGTATGCTATACAGTGAGAGTATCTTCACAGCTTTACCTTGAAGCAGACAGCCTGTTCCAACAGGGAAGACGATAACAGCTTCAGTTCCCTATTTATGCCCTTGTGAAAGCCACCAGACTGCATTGACAAAAACAGCAATTTTAGCTCACCAAACACAGGAGCTGCTGGTCTACCACTGCCTTGATCAGTTTGTTAATTCTTGCTATTGTGTAACTTTGGTGAATCCAAACTGTTTCACGAGCCAAAGTCACACAATACCACATGATAACTAACTTTTGGTAAACCAGCAGCTCCTGTGTTCAGCGACGTTAAAACACAGTTTTTCTCAATGTGATATAACTGCTGAATTTTCCCCTCGGAAATCACCGTCTGACTTTAAGTTACAGCAGTAAAAACATTCTCAATATAGCATACACTTAAACTGATTTTATTTTTTTATGTGAGAAAAAAAAGTTTGTTGCTGACCTTTCCACAGCAGTAGATTGTTAAGCTTCTGTGTCAGACTTCAGCCTAATTCTCCAAACTGGAGGCATGCTGACTGACATCTATTGCATGTAATGTATTCCCTATATAAACCCGCTTCAAAAAAATTGATCTGTAATTGACATAGATTCAGTTAAGTTCATTAAGTTTGGATAAGCTGTTCATTTAGCAAATAAACTTTTTAAAATAATATGTACAGAAATTTTGCAGGTAAAATTGAAGTTTTATCTAACAAAGACTATACTGGGCTCTCTTCCATCAAGGAACCCTTTGCCAGATTCCTATCAGAGCTGTATTTCCATTAACTGCCACAAGATGGGACTATTGATCTCTGCCATCTCTCCACTGCAGTGAGCGTATGAACCTTTGACTTGGCGTTTGGTCTCCTCATCTGCTGTCTTTTCTGTGGGATTGTTGAAAGCCTTCAGAATTCCCGCTTTCACCCTCTGGACACAAACACAAAATAACAGCACAATGCAGACGTAGCGTGATTATTCCTGGATGCAAAATAAATACATCAATTAAAATAAAATTCACTCTCTCTCTCTCTTGAATTCTCTCCATTACATCCATTAGTGAAATATCAAACTCTAGCCCGCAGAGCAGTTTGACAGGTGTACCTATTATAAGCATCATTAGTGTAAAATAATTATTGTGCTTGTCTAAAAACGTTACCATGTAGATCTTAATTAACAGTGCATGTTTGTGTGTGTCTACAAGTTCTTCTCGGGGCGCTCTTATTGAAGGTGACATGGTCAGTGAGTGTGTTGGTGACAGAGCTGTGAAGAGGCACAGCCAAAGTAAAGCACCAATCAATAGATAATTGGCCATGGTCTGTGTCTGTGGTCGAGACCAGTCAGCCCCCATTGTCCCGGGACCCACGCACTGGACTGGCTATTTAGGTCAAAAAGTCCCAATAATCCCATCCCGGGGTGCACCCCACTCAGTCAGCAGACCATCAAACCAGGCTGAAGCTCGCCTACTAATTAATTACCAGTAACCCCCACCCAAAGTAACAGCGTGCACTGTCCCACACGGATGGGGCCGAGGGAGGGGGTTAGCGGGGGTGGAGAGGGTTGCTGGTACAAGGGTGCAGGGGTGGAAACTAAAATGAAGACGGGGCGAAGAAGGACAGTCCATGCCCTGAGAGAGTAATACCTACCGTCTCAGCTAATTGGTGATAATTGACTGGGGACAAATTAGCATATTCAGATCTCTGATACTAATGGCCAATCAACACAAACACTTAGGGACACTAAAAGGTTGGTGACACCCAGTGTGAAAATACCAGTCTCCCTCTGCGATACACACTCACGAAGGACAGTGTATCTAATATTTGAACGTTTTTTCTTAAAAAGTAAAATGTCTAAAATCTCAAAACAAAATGGGTTTATTCAGACCCACGAGTTAAATATTAATCACTGTCAGTTTAAGAAAAAAAATGATTGTGTCATGTTTGTCCAGTGTTAGGTGAACACATATTAGCGAAACTTCTATAATATATCTCGGCCTTATTAGAAAAGTTAGTAAACAGTTTATTATTTGCGTTTAGTATAAAAATCATTCAACAATTTCAGCTAAAATGCCACTGTATCTCTGACTATGCAAGGCTGTATAAATGAGTTTCTGAGTGAATAAATAGAGGGGGCTGTACCCCCTCCCTCTTTACCTCCTTGATTGGATTGGGAGATGGGCTGATGAGTGTGTGTGTATGTGTGTGTGTGTATGTGCATGTGTTCGGGAGGGGGCCGTGGGTGACCCTCGAGCACAATGGGACGGCCCTGGAGCTCATTCAGCAGCTGTGGGTTTCCCAAGATCACACAATGATGCCGGTCGTGCCACTTGCAAGTCCCTTAAGTGGCACAACTGTCAGTGTTCACAAGTTTGAATGGGAGCAGGGGAGCCCAGCCTGCGGCTCCTCCTGGCTCTGGGGCTGACCACTAAACACACCCGCTAACTTCTCCTCATTGGTTCACATAGCCACTGGTGGGGCCACAGGGGCCAAGTCGGCCCTGCAAAGCGCTGCTGTGGGGTCTCCTAATTGCCCCACGAAGGGCTCGGAGGAGGGGGTGTTCTGTACTTGCCAAAAACATGGCACCATAAGGTTAAAATACAAAAACTGGCTAGCCAAGCAAAACCAAGAGATCTGGTTTTGTTTAAGAAAAAAGCCACCCACAAACACACAGCTGAATATCTCACATTATGACTATGGTAGTCTAGGATGGCTTTCAAAATAAATACAGAATTCAAGATAATTCTGTTATTGGTGCTACTATCAATTAATTTCAGATCTTAGCATGAATTTCTATGAGCAAACATTGCTGCTTACACATTGTTTGATGTATTCCGTAAAACCGAGTGCATTTTACAGCAATCCAGGGCAACATTTTCAGATAGCTGAATAAAAAACAAAATGTAATTTGCCAAATCAAATTAAAGAAAACAAAACTAAGAGTCTTCAGCCATGCTAATGAGGCTGTTCTGAGGCACAGTGGTACTTTGAGCTAAATGCAATCTTTTGGGATACAGTGAAAACATGATGATGTTTAGCAGGTATAATGTTTACCATATTCTCCATCTTAGTTTAAGGAACTGATCTGACGGAATAGACTCCTCATACCCGGACCACACTGCATGCATGTGCAGTGTGTGACGGAAACATTGCCAAACTGCTGCGACTTGCATGCTTGTGGTTTTAACACTGACAGCGTTTGTTGCTGTGATGCTGCTGCAGAGCTGCCTGCTGCTGTACTACTGTATTTTCACAATTAAAAGCAGACTCTCCACTCATTTATGAAGCCATGCAAGCCACTGCATTGTCAACAACACAGTCCTGCAAATATTTCACAATAAAAAGCCTTGTGACAACACCTGAAGGGAATCTGTCACAGAAATGTCATCAGAGCGCTTTTATTTTGAAACAGAAAGAGGCTGAGTTTTGCTCAAACCTAACTAAGCATGTAGATACTGTGTCCTCACTTTTAGCACGTTTTCTTCTACCTAATGTTCAAAATGCACTAAAGAAACCTCAAAAACCAGAAGTACAAAACGTGCTTAGCACAGATTTGATGGACCTCTCCATAACAAAAAGTAAAACTTCAGCAAACTTTGAAAAAACATGACAAAAGATACCCAACAGATATATTCTAGACTTGAAAAAAAATGAATGGATTGAAGCCTTTTACAGCCAGTACAAGTGTATGTGTATATATGTAAGCTCACTTTAGTTTCCTCTACTCGTATGGAGTCCAGTAGGTAGTGCAGGAGCTCCTGGCTGTCTTGTTGTTGGTAACCTTTGAAGCGCGGAGCCCTGAAAAAAAAATATCAGTCAACAATAATAGAGAAACAGAAAAAGATGGTGAAAGGAAGCAGAATATTGTTGAGACATCCATTAGCAAGAACACCCAGACATTATAACCCACAATTGTTTTTCAAAGTTATACAAAGTTGTACAAAATATGTGATTAAACCCAAATAAGTCAAGAGGAAGAAAATGAACACACACCAGGCATTTAAAATCTATAGAGAAATATAAAAAAGGAGAAAACTACCATTACCCCTTTCCAAGGCCTTTTCACTTTTGTATCTGTAAAATCCTGCCTGCCATTATAAGGTTAAATTACCTTCACACATCAAAACATTTCAACTAAGATTTGAAAGGTGGAAAATTTGCTTCACTCTTGTAATGTTCATAGTGTAATGTTTTCAGTGTTACACATTTGTGTCTTCAGAATTTGGAAACTGGCTTTGTAGACATTCAACACAGTCCATAGTCCTCCTATGAGCGATCCATATTCATCTTTTTCTCTTTTCACAGATCTAAACCTGCTCTTTCAGCTTTGCATTGTGGGATTTCTAAGCATATTAACAGGGTAAACAATCTGAAAACTCAAGGTTCAATTGCATGGCCTCCAATGGAATGTAAGTCAATCATCTTAAATATTCAAAACTTTGAAAACACACATTTTTAACACTGAAAACATTATTAGATGGAAGCAATTCAAATCTCTTTCTTAAAAAATATCTGAATCCTAATTTTTTTGTTTTTGATTCCATTTCATAGTTCAAAAATTACTTTCAACTAGTGCAAATGTGTGTGAATGGACACAGCTCATGCAGCCTTGCACTGAAAATCTGAGAATAACAAGAAGGTATAACTAATTTATATTGATGAGGCATTGCTTAAGTTTCTGTTGTGAAGAAACAGAGGATTCAATTTAGACTGACTAATGGCATGAAATAATGTTAATTAACACTAACGTCTCTGGCAGATTTTGGATGGATAGAAGGGCCTTTCATAGGTTTCTTTCCATTTTATATTGGATTAATGTAGCTGGACCCTGATGAAGCTATTCATTAGCATTATCAAGCTTTAAAATGGCTTTATCAGAGGTGCTGGCTATGGAATGTTTAATTGTTTTCCTATGTTGGCAAAAGGAATGATCGCCCTACTCTCCCTCTGATTGGCTAATACTTGTTGCCTTTTTAGTTGGATTGTTTGGATCTAGGCAAGAGGAGTGGAATAGTTTAGGTTTAGGGTGGGACAATCAGAGGCAGAGTAAAGCAGAGCAGGGAGGGTCATGCCTTTTGCATCCTTGGAAAAAAACCCTCATCTACTCTAATTAAAATTCATCGGCAACTTTTAATTTTTTAAAAAAATGTTATGAACAATTCTAAATGATTTCATCAATTAGTTGTTGCAGCTCTACATTGAACCTGCCAAATTAGTAGTTAGTTTTTATGTTTTGGTATGTAATGTTACGTACAATATTATGATTGTGAAATTTTGTATCACATCTAACAGATAGAGGTGTGTTTTGTTATAGACCAGAAAAGGAAATACTTAATAATTCGTTTAACATGAGGCGCCCAGTAGCTCAGTTGGTTGAGCAGGCACCAAATGTACAGAAGCTACATCCTCGCCGCAGTGGCCACAGGTTCGATTCCAACCTTGGCGCTTTGCTGTGTACTACTCATCATCCTCTTTGTTGTCTGTGCCCTCAGACACACACTGCCTTTCTTGACAAAAAACACTAGTATGCTGTTAAGTCTGACAGTTTTCAACATTCTACATCTTGAAAGGCATGAAGGCATCAAATATAAGATGATATAATTAAATGCACCTTTACTCCCTATTCCAAAATAGACTCATTTAAATCAGTTATTTGAGTGGTATATTAGATCCTATCCATGTGCAGTGTGATTAATGTTTTTCTAGGATTTAAAATAATTCCACAGACTTTAGATCATAACTCAATAGATAACTTAATAGGTAGATAAGTCACTAAAGTGAACCTCCAGTTTACACATTATATGTTTCATGAGGTTATTCCTGGGGAATACAGAGGTCCTTTACAAGACAAGTGCTCCACACAGAACAAAGATAAACAGTACTAAATAAAATAATAATAGCGTGTAGTCAAACCACAGCTCTACCATGCTGGTAATAGATTCATCGCCTGGACACATTACTCAGCATGTTCTTGTCATTTTGTTGGTAAGTATCCATCCTGGAGATCGTTTGCCAGAGCTGTTAGAGGGGAGGCTCTCCTTGGGTCCGTCCCCTGGCTGTCCGCAGTGAGGCAGATGTGGGGACAGATGCCAGGGGCAGATGGGCAGCCAAGGCTGGAGCCACTGCAACCTGTTGGGCCGAGCCAGCCACACAACCACAGGACAGGTTGGTCCGACGGGCACAACACACACTGAGAGGCCACATCACTGGTTTGAGAAACCATCAGTTAAATGTTAAGGATGTTTGGAGGGTGGGGGACTGTGGAGGTGGGCTAGATACTTTAATATTACTGTGGAGGTCCTTTACTGGTACTTAATGGATAACACCAGTGGCCTTTTGGTCTTTATGGTGCAGTATTTACTAATCTCCTGTCTCTTTGAAAGGACAAATTTGCTTTTGTGTAGTTTGACAAGGTGTTTTAAAGGGAATTATGGCCACCAATCCTTTGATGCAGGAGGTAACTACCATTCTGGGAAGGACTTATTACTTACACACACAGTAATAACATTCATAACCCTTTTTTAAAAATAAATTTGGCCGCTGTTTTTGTTGTCAATCAATAATGCCATTTGGAATTTCTTTTGTTTTTACTTTTTTTATTCAGTTTTTTTAAAATTATCTAACTTCTTATTCTAATTTTCTTATTGTTTTTTGTGAAAGGAGACTGGCATTTTATTAATTTCATTGTATGATGTAAACCGCTGTGTTTTACTGTGCATATGACAATAAACTTCTTGAAACTCTTGATGCTAATTTTTGAAAGAATTCAGCTAATATAAATCATCCCCAAGAGACAAGTGGACCAAGAATGGATGTCTGTGGCTGGAGAGATGGCCAACCACCTGCCCTCAACACTAGTCATAACCAGGAGGTCTGGAGGAGCCTAAAGTCACCCCCTCTCCCTTACATACAGACACGGTCTCTGTCTCTTATGCCTTTTTTGTGCAGACACATGAGGAAGGGTGGGTGGAGGGGTGCGGACGGTAGAAAGCACATATATCATTTATTCGCTAACCCTAAAAATGAACAGCATGTGAAGGAATGCTCCTCTGTCTCTGTCTGTCTCCCAGGAGAAAAACTCAGAAAGAGGAATATAAAGCAAAACAGAGAAGGAAATGAGTGAGACGGAAAAAAGGGGTGAGAGACAGACACAGAGAAGTATAGAGTAAAAAAATGAAAAGGTTGGTTGGGATCAGTGGGAATGAGGAGGTCTGGAAGCTCATCCCAGTGGAGAGAAGCAGAAGGGCCCTGTAGCGCTGCTCTCAATCTGGCCAATGCAAACAGCTGCGGTGCTGACACAATTAATAGCCGGATGAGTTAGTACCAGACACAAGGCCACACAACCCCCCCCCCCCAAAACACACACACCTACTGTATGAGCAACACAATGCACCCGCACACAGTTCACATATTAAACTCATCCAAAATTTAATCACACACTGGCATTAAAAAAATTCAACTATGTCTCAGTGATTCACAATATGTTCATGGAAAATATGTATAGCAAAACTATAGAGAGCTGTACAAAACAACAGCTACACACACATATGACTAAATGCCTGGGCAGCCAGCACATCTCAACATTGCTTGGTGCCCTCCACTGTATTTGTTCCATTGTTTTGACTGACTGTGCCATTTATTTTTACTGACAATAAAACTCCCACCTCTCACCTACACAACCAAGCGTTTTTGTGATTCAGTTTTAAGGTTACATTACATATTTACTGGCTGAGTATGTTGCTAGGTGACAGATAGAGAAGTAAGAAAAATCATATTTATATCATGCGTTATTGGTATATTTAAACTCCTGTAAGCCAATCACAATGAGGAATTAAAGAGCTTTGTTGTATATAAATACATTCAAATTACTTTTTCTCTCTTTTTTTAATCAATATCTTCTGTAAATCATAAACCATACTGTATCTGTTAACCTCTGGTCTATCAGAAGGGTATTTAAATACCTTTTTTTAAAAGACCCTCTCATTTTTTAAATCTTGCTTGCGTCCCATTTAATCATTCTGTGTCTCCTTTCTAAATTAGATGTTTCTGCAGTTCAGCGAAAACAGCACTTGAGGAACTTGTGAGTTCTTTTTTTCCTCAGCAGAGGAGTTTGAGTCGTGTCATGGATAACTGATCTGTCAATCTGGTCAGAAATGATCAGATTGATGGATTAGAGGAGCTGCTGCTGTGCAGAGGCTAGAGAAAGGAAAATTTTAGACCCAACCAACTGAACTGTAAGTTTCACTTTTACTGCATGACACTTTCTGCTGCTCCACCTGTGCTCAGAGTACAAACCTGGTGCAATGAGTAACCAAACAGTACATATTCCAAAAGAGCTTCTAATGAATTAGCCACAAAAATATAAAATTAATACGTGGCGGCAGATATTTTAGTTGTGGCAGGTGGCCACACATTAATGAATGCATGGGAAACCCTGTTGTATTACCATACCATATAATCTATAAAACTCTGATATTTAGCCATACATAATAATACCATTATCTTATGTTATTTTATCCTATTTTTAGGGGAGTGATGTTAGTAACCCTTTTGGTTCTGCTGACATATTTTACTGTTCTGTGATATTTATCTCTTTTGCTCTAACTTGCAGATAAAAAAGACAATTTAGTGCCACCTTTCCTTTGTTTTGCTTTCAAATTACGAGGTAAGGTTTGCAAGACTGAAACACAAAAATCAATACCAGGCTGAGAATGTGATTCACGGTCAGCTTCTTTGAAAAAAAAATAATTTATCAACTTGTGCTCATTTGCAATGGTTTAATTTTTCCCGTTTTGCATATAAAGGGGCTGCCAACATCCTTATTGTCAGGTTTCTAGACATTCACTGGTAGACCAAAGTGAATGGATTTTAATCATCACATTGTTTAGTAAGAATCCGCGCACTGATCTTCCCAGCTCAGCATGTTTGGAAAAACCAATGTTTGTATTACTTTTTTAACCAACTATGAATATCTGCCTCTTTTCTTCAACCTAAAAGAGGTCTTCCTCTTGAGCAGACCAGTATGCCAGCCTGGCTTCTTTGTGCGTATACTGCAAGTGTGTCAATGTCGATGTGTGTGTGTGCGTCCTGGATGCCAGAGAACTAGATGGAATCTATTGTTGTGCCTGGCTGTTTCTTTCAGAGATGTAAGGCTTCTCATAAAGGCTTATGAACTAACATTTGAAAGATGTGGGTATGTCGACATTTACACACAACACATGGATGAAGCAGAGAGCCAGCATACTTTTCTTTTTTTGCAATACAAGAAAGTGTCTACTGGCCGTCCTGAAAATTGAATCAGTCCTTGAAAGAAGCAGGTGTAGATGAATGCCTCCGTGTGGCCTTTTTTGTTCAGCTTATGCATTGGATATGCACAGAGAGTGCATCCCATTCTTAATAAGTAGTAGAAGTAGACAGTCTGTTTTTAAATCCCTGTCCCTGACCTCAGACTCCAGTTGCCCAAGAGGGAGAATACAATATTTGTGTCCTTTAATCAAATTATATTTTTCCCTACCACTGATGAGCTGTATGGTAAAACAAGGCCTGCATGGGTACAAGCTGGGACCCACTCTGGCACCAGATAGAGTGTGTGGTGCTGACCATCCAACCCACAGAGCTTGGCACTGCTCCGAGCCCTGATCAGACCCCCTTCCGTTGGCAGGAGGAAGAGGCAGCCTGTGGGGTACTCAGCTGGTTGAGGTCAAATGCACCTGCACACAAATGCGCAGAAATACACAAACACTACCACACAAAACAAAAAATGAATGGCTAAATAGGCCTCCATTGCCTTTAACCTGCCTGTCAACACCAACATACTGAGAAAGACAGTGAAAGAGAAACGGAAAAGTGCTCTCAGCCCCCACAGGCCAAAGGCAGACTAAGCCCTCTTGGATTGACAAGAGCTTGCAGTGACAAGTGAGCATAATAAGCTATATTCACAGAGTGTAGCCATCACTAAAGGTCACTAAAATAGAGGAAAATGTCCCAGTAAATAGGAGCAGTTCTTGACCCTGTCCTTTCAGCTCAAAGCTTCTGACTGAATGCAGATGTGTTGCTGTGTGGAGGAGTCTATAAGAGAAGCATGTAAGGGATCTGGCAAGTTAAGAAAGCAAACGTACACTTTGTGGGTGTTAGATGGAGTAGCGCATCAGTGAAGGCCTTGAAAGTGTAATAAACCTCTAGTCATTCCCCATAAATCAGAAAAAAAAAGCTAAAATTGGGATGACTGTAATTAGATTAATCAGAATTTCCTAGAAATTGTTAAACGAGAAAGACTACAATGTTGATAGATTAGATTAATCAGTCACAGTTTTGTGGTATCTTTTCATTTTATGTGCTTCTGCATCGCTGTTAAGCTTCACAGTAGGGTAAAGATAAAAAAAACAATCTAGGTTTTTTGTGCGTGTGCATTTATGTTAGCAAGTACACAAATATTTATAAATATCATAGCAATATGGTGCTGCAACCCATCATCATTTTCATTATGGATTAATATGATGATTTCTTTTTTTCTTTTTCAATTAACTAACTGAATGTTAGTCTAAAAAATTGCAGCAAATTGTAAAAAAAAAAAAAAAAAAAAAAAAAAAAAGCCCACCACATATTACCGGAGCCCAAGGTGACGTCTAAAGATTGCCTGTTTTGTCAGACAAAAATTCCAGTCCCAAAGATATTCAATTTTCAAAGACATAAAATAGCAAATCCCCACATTTTTATAAACTGGGACCTGTTATGAATTTTCCTATCTGAAATTCATATCAGTTCTTACAAACCCCAGAGTCTGTTGGAGAACCACGAAATACCTCACACTGTCAATCTTGATGTCTTGATACTTTAAGCTTTTTATCTAAAGCAGAAATTTTGATGTGCAACAGTTTTGTTATATGTATTACCTGCTGGAATCTTGGAGCTCTTTTCAAGAAATGAACAAGTTCTCTTATAACAAAGCCATGACTTTTGAATTCTTGTCAAAAAAGCTCGATCAACCTTATATATACCTGGATGCTTGCACCTCCTGTGAAGATGTCAAGATGAAAATAATCAAACAGAGTCTAATTGCTCAACAGTGTGTGAGATTTCGTATTACTTTCACTGTAATTATTTCTTTTTTTAATCAAAATTGTTGCAGATTGTATTTGTTTGTCAATCGACTAATCAATTCAGCTCTATACTAGGTAACTATGTTTTTAATATAATATATAAAGAATGCTTAGGATTTTTTTAGGAGAGCTGTACAATTGTTTTTGATAGGAAATCTCTAATTTTCTCATGTTTTTTGTTGCTCCCTACCTTTTTATCATTGTCAACAACATGAGTGGACATTAGGGCTATGTATCTGCATTTCCTGGCCTTAATAAAAGTTCACCTGTGGTTCAAGTGTACCATATGGATAATGGGTGCTGAGGCTTAAAGTCATATCTCTCTATTCATACGCATGTCAGTGGAATCGATGAGCCCTATTTAAAATTAAATGCGTATGAATGCATAAAGGTGCGTGCAATGCTTGCTGTCTGAATGCACAATTGCTTGCATGGGTGCTGCAGGCTGAGGCAGTACCAGGTGAGGAGGCAGCCAACACACACACACACACACACACACACACACACACACACACACACACACACACACACACACGCACACACGCACACACGCACACACACAAACACACAAAGGCCTTTCTGTTGAAAGCTAGGTACCAGAATAACTGTCAAAGCCACACCAGAGATGTACCCAGTCATCCAATGTCAAATGCCCTGGTCACCCACCTGCACTACTAAACAGTGCAAGACCCCCCCACTCCCACTCACATACACACACACACACAAGGTGGACCCAACCAGCAGTGTACCATGCTCAAACAAGAACCCAGCCAACCAAACATTCACACTGTTCATAAAAGAGAACGAAACAACTGTTCAGTTCACAAATGTGCGTCTGTTTCCGCCTCTCACACAGCCTGTTAGGTTTTGCTCTGGATCAAATATGACACAGGTGGCACAGCAGTGTGGCAAGTAGAAAGAGCGACAAATAGTTAGCTGCTGCTACACATTTACTAAGGTACAGTGCCTGCAGTGTGTTTGGTGTACGTTGAGCTTAGAGTGTGTGAAAGGCATTCAGCTGGGACCAGGTGCTACCTGGGTCTGGCTGGTTGAAGTGGTCACCACCGCAGTGAAAGGATGAAAGCAGGTGAAAGCTGTGGCTCCTGTGTTGTCAACTGCTGCTGTGATGATGGAGAACTGCAATACTAACAATTATGGCACAGTCTGCTGGCTTTACTGACCCTGAGATCAAATATTTGCATACAGAATCTGATGCCAGTGTCATCATTAACAATGATTCATCAAGATGATTTTATGACAACTGATATGAGGAATGGTGCCTTACTTTTGGCAGAGCTGGTTGAACAGGATTTTGGGATTGACCGGCCCTTTCCCTGGTTCTTTCATGCTCTGGAGGAAGAGAAACATGGCCGCAGTCAGGGGCTCTGGACCAGGCAGCGTTACTGTCAATGGACTCTGGAAAATGAAGACATCAAAGACAGATAAGACTCAACACTAACTACGTAAGTGGTTGCAGTCAGTTTTTGGTTGCCGAAGCTGAAATATGGTTGCCATTTTTAGTCATGTTATATTTTTAGAAATTAAGATAGAATGCAGTTCTACGTAGGGCCGGGTATCCGTACTTGATGCCTTTACGGTATCGCCCTGTTTAACCCAGCATCAAGTAGCATCAAAACTTCTCAGTCAAACTCTACCTGCATTTGATATCTTTTCGTAGCCAGATCAAGAAAAAGACTATTCCTATGGTTTTGCTGGCAGGCAATCACTGCAAACCTTCTTTGATTTAATGCATGTGTGTGCTTTGCCCACGACTGCAGCAACTATAACCAATACAGTGTGTGGTGTGGTGAAGTCAAGCACGGTTGTGTTTGACGAAGCTGGCAGTTCAGCGTGCAAAGATTCCTCCAAAATATTTTAAAGTCTGGCCATACTACACGCCTGTGGTGTTTGGCTACATTTTACACAACTAAATGATTCCATTCACATTGTTCATTCATACTGAATGAAGCACTTTACACATGTTGGTAATGTATCACTAGCTTTATAATAAAAATGTGACATAAAAGACTGCCTGTAATGACATGTTAGATGAAATTTTAAATGCACAGTGGAACAGGTAATTTGCTTCACCATCAACACTAAAACAGATGTCTGTGTGCAAGCATGTAAACGCACAAACACGTGCAGCCTTGTCACGTGCAGCACTGTCTGGTTCTTACTTTAACAGCAAAGTGTAAATATCACAACAAATATGCAACAAATGTTAAGAGTGTATGTATTATTTTCTGTATTTATTTTGGGGGAAAAGTTTTACTGTTTGATGTCCCTACTCTTTATGTTACATGATTTTGCCACTGATGGCAACCAAAGGCTGAAAATTGGTTGCCAATAACTCAAAATGATTGCCAATGGCGACTTAAGAATCATTACTATCAATCTCTGATAAAGTGCCTATACAATTTATACAGTAACAGTTTTAGACAACTGAGATTTGATAGTTTATTTACTTGTATAAATTATACTAAATATTTTTTAAAATAGGGTCAGATGTTCAATAAGAACAGAATTAATTCTTAATTTTTTTTTTTTTTTTTTTACAAATGTTCATAGAGAAGTTTCATGACTTCCTAAAACATCTTGTGAAAGTAAAATAAGACTGAAAGCTGCCAAAAAAAACCAGAATAACCTTTAGATATTATAGATTATAGATAGATATTATATTTTTTCAATTTACAGTTCAATAACTGCTAATTTTCTGAGTCAATAGCCACTGATCTATTAACTGTAAGTGATAAAGCATTAGGATAATCATTTTAAAAGCAAAATAATTTTCAATTTCTCAATCTGTTGTTCAGTCTTAAGAAAACTATGGTTTTGGAAAAGTAGAAGAGATGGAAAGCAAACTGTACCACATTGGTTTCGACGCTGGGGCTGATCCTCAGTTTGTGCCCTTTGTCTTTCACTTCCTGGATGAGGTCGATGAGCATGTGTGTCTGAGACAGGTTCTGTGGGAGGAGCAACATTATTAAGACTGTTTTACTACCATTTCATTAACAATTTCAGTCCATACATGCATTGAAGGTCATTGGGTAAAGGGTATTATTAAGGTATGGCATCAACAAATGTTCAGCAGCTGAATACCTGTTCAGATCTGCTACCTATTCCAGTGGATATAACTTTTCTAGAATGTCTAGATCTATGATAACTGTCAATCAACTACGCCCAAATGCAGACTTATTGGATGTGCTATCTGTAAGCCAATCGCAGTGTTCCACATTGTCTAAAGTGGACTGCAGTAGGACCACACCCCCTGCGCAAGGCACGTTTTAGTCTATTCAGTCTACAAATCATGTAGTTAAAATACATAATTTGTGTTTAAACAGCTTTTAAACAAAAATGTCAAATTAGATGTTATATTACAAGTTTTTATTGAGGATATTTTCAAAAAATATCCATCAATTGGAATGGACGATGGATCTGAACGTCATCAGAAAATGAATAGGGAATTACAGTTTATATAGGATAATACTTTTCAAATTTGATATTCAAATGATACAGTGTTCACAGAATAGTAATGTCTGGAAGTTTTTCACGTACTATTTTCAGGAGATACTTCCGAAATCAATGATATTTTGAGCCACTATGATATATATATATGTGTGTGTGTGTGTGTGCTTAAAAAGCATCACCTATTCACTGATATGAGTTAATTATTCATGAAAAACATTTTTTGTCCAAAAAATTTCTCTTAAGACCATTTATTGTCATTTTTACTATTAGGCAATTTCTGCATGACGATTCTTCATCCACTGGAATGGACAGAAAAAAAACAAACCACATAATAAAGTATACTTTTTTTGGCTAATGATTTATGAATACATTCAGAGAATAAATCTGCCATTATAATACTTTTTTTGTGTGTAGAACATAGTTGGGTTCTGAATGGGTTAAATCAGTCAATCATCAAAGTGGTTTGATTTTACTGTTCATCAAAAGAAAAAAAACTGGCAACTATTATGTGGACAACAAAAGACAACAACAAAAAAGTTATAATCCTTCAAAAATGTATTTACACTTGCAGCTTGTGGCAGTCCGCTGTGGTCAATTAAAATACCCTTGTGAAATGTTATCTCCATTGTGGCAGCATTTAGGAAACTTGTGGCAAGTTCATTATTCTAAAAAAGGCTTTCAAATCTATCTATGATCTGTGAGTTTGAAATGTAGAGGAGATCCTTGGTGAAGAGATAGCCTGAAGCAGCCATTGTCCCTTCATGTTAGAGAAACATCTTTTCCTTCCCTTTCAAGAAATATTTGTTTTGTCACATCCTGGCAATGAAGACAGTTGCTATGGAAAACACACAATGGGGCTGGCATTGTGAAAGCAGACACAGCTCGTCCTCTGACAATTATGTGTTTTCACCAAAAAAGATTGCAATTTTCAAGGAGACAATACAAACAGACAGGGAGAGGGAGGGGAAAAGCATATAAAGCGCGTTCACTCAAATTTCAATCAACAAGGAAGGCCCTGAGGGTGATTAACAAAATGGCGGAAAAAAACAGCCTCATTGTTGAAGAAGCATGTTGGTTTCCAGTCACCATGACACGACCAGAGAGAGACTGGCGAAGCTCTATAGCTGCGTTGTATGGTGAACATGCTCTGCACCAACTGAGTGCCACTTGTGTATGGGAAGGTGAGCATGTCCAAGCCGGCGCTGCATTTACTGCTGCTTTGAATATACTTCAAAATGACCTCAAGGCCAGGCCTGTTTACACTCACAGTCATTGTGAGACCGCAATATGGTTTACTATAGGCCAGACTCCTCAGAAACAGCACTTGAGTGTTTTCACATTGTGGAGGCATAAATATTCATATTGTCATGCTGAAATAGAAATTCCTGCGACTGAGGTCTCTTGAATGAAGCAATGACTTGAAAGCAGGTTATGTGTAGCAAGAAATCCACCTTATAACAATTAATGCTTCTGACTGATAATGAAAGCTTTAATCACACCTATTTTCTGTTATTCCTAAAGAATATTTCATAAAGCTCTAGCACAATAGAGACACATGCACAGAAGATATTTACGTTTGAGCCGACTCATATTATACCAACCTGCATGACAGCGTTGAAGAAGCAGGTGTTACCGAGGTTATTGATGCCTTTAACAGGCACCAAGGTGCTGTTGATGGCTGGGCTCTTGCCTTTGGGCTGGTCAGTATAATCTGATGGGTCCTCTTGCAGCTTTATGATTTTAGGTGATGCTCCTGGAACACAGAAAACATAACAGGTCAGTGATAAACAGCAGTAGGAACTCAGAACTGGTGAAAAAAGTGAAACACAAGCCCGGAAATTACAGATATAATATGGACAGAAGGATTCCCTTTCGAAATCCTAATTTAGTTTTTACTCTGAGGTTATTTTTAGATAATAAGACTTGGCAGCAAAGCTGAAATGGTGGCTGAGTTGGCGATTTAGTCAAGACTGAGGACAGAAGTCAGCCTCTCTCAAACTGAGACTGTGGCAGGATACAGTAAACATTGGGCTTAGCCTTGAAGCGAGACTGGGGCTGGGAGCAGGGTGCTGGGACGGCAGCTGGAGGGAAAGCTGGGTCATTTGGGAAAGCAGATGACAGCTGTGGAAGTTTCCGCTGGTTAGTGTGGAGGGGGTGGGGGCTGGGGTTACAGAGATGGCCGTCCACAGCCAGCTGTTACTCCTGATCACCAATGAAAACTAACCTTTAACAGAATCTCAGACACAGATGGTCAGAATCTGACAGTGACGTACAGACAGTCTGCTGGGGACACACTAGAGTAGGTATTGTAGCTGTGTGAGCTGATGACGTGCCAGCAGTTAACAAAAAAGCCACCACCATGATGACTCAATACCAAAAACTGTGTTACTGGCATGTGTTAGTAGCTACTGATTTGCTATCTACGTTGTAAGGAATCCTGAAGTTTGAGATTAGAGTAGGAGAGGGTTCTAAATTTTTTGAGTTAAAAGGAATAATGTAGTTTTTAGCCAAAATCCTTACCTCAGCAAGCTTAAAGCTTTAAGTCAAACATCAACCATTTGCTGCCACATCCTCTCTCACTGTTCAACAGATAATGGATATTTCACATTCTCCAAAACTCTTAACTGTTCTCTGAGTATCATAATGTTCAGCAGATATGCAAAGTTACATCCACTTTAAGATGTAAGTTATGTGCAACAAGTTATGGATATCTCCTTTCGTTTTTTTTTTTTTGCCAGTGAGCCAAAGTAGAGTCTGTGAAAACATGGAAGCGTCAAACACATCTTACCCCTAGCAGCACAGATTTACACAATCAGCAGAATTTGGACATCTAAGTTTATCATCACCAATTGTGTATCTGAACAAATGTCTCCCCTTCTGTTCCTCAATTGTGATGAAATGGCTAGGAAATGTGTTTCTGCAAAACATTACGATGTCAAAGTGAGGCTGACCTTTGATCTTCAGATATATATTGCCGTCACTTAATTATTTTATCCTATGAGACATCTGTGTGAAATTCTGACATCATCAGTGTATGAATTCTTGAATTATGGCCAAAAACATGTTTTGTGAAGTCACAGTGACCTTGACCTTTGACCTTTGACCACCAAGTTCCAAACAGCTAATTCTTGGGTGCAAGTGGAGGTTTGTGTCAAATTTGAAGATATTCTCAAAAGGCCTTCTTGAGATATCACCTTTAAAAAAATGAGACACACTACTGAGAAACACTACTCCAAATTTAGCTGTAACAGAGTTTCAGAGATGAAACAAGTTTGTAATGCAGTCTTGATGATATATGGATGTCTTAAAGGGTTCACAAAGTTAATATTAATTTAAGACTAATGCACTTCTAAAGCCTTCAATAAATAATAACAAGACTCCTCAATGCTTTCCATGTAAAAATTGGCAGTTGCTGTTGAGGTAAAAATGTCTCTGTGTGAACACGCTATGACACTACGTTCAGAGAGAATAAAGAAATGGAAGTGGTGCTAATGGATTTAAAGGGCGGGAGACGAGTGAAGCAATGAATGCAAGATAAGTTAGAAGGTGCTAATTGAGGCAGAGAGGTGTTCACTCAATGTGATATTTGACACATTTGACAGATCCAGAGAATCAAAATCAGAGATATTTTATTGATTTCTGGAGTAAAATTTAGATAGCAGGAGCAACAGGCTGCATGCACAGTTGGCTCATGCCCATTAAAATGAAAAAAAACTTTTAGCTTCATGCAGAATATCAGACTCCATGATGAATGACAAGCTCAGTACAATAATACATGGTCCCCCTGATCTTTCAGAAACTAGTCCATACCAAGAGATATGTGCACTGCAACTACACGCAGACTTCAGGAGATTTGTGCACCACAGCTGTGTGCAGACCACAGACCTATATACTGGTACAGATTTTGGCAAAAAAAAGCAAATAAACAGACTAAAAAAACTGCTTTGTAACAACAGGTTTTGTAACAACAGTCTGTGAAAGAATAAAAATAAAGGGCTCTATTTCTGTCATTCAAACTACAATTCCACCTCTGACGACGAATGTGGGTTGCAAAAGGAGAGTGGCGCTGTCCATGTTTTCACACATTGACTCCACAGGCAGGAGAGGAAGCAAGTCAATGTTATTTCTGAAGTATTCTTTACACAAAAAGGGCACAGGCAGTGGATGAAGGAGGCAAAGAGCTTCGTCAGTCTCTACCTGTGGCAATTCTCTATGCCCCTGCGAAATTACAGATTGATTGAACAACCCATCGAGGAGAAAAATGGATGCTGACAGACAGACAGATGGACAGAGTTTTCTTCATTTTAAAGAAGGATGTCTTAAAAAAACGGAGTAAAACTCCACAGAATGGTTGCAGCAACTTCAATGAAAATAGTTTAAAACATGCTCACGATAACAATGTCAATTTGACTTGCTTATTTTTTAAGTTATGAGATCAAATATTTAACATATTACAATATGTGACTGGCCTGCCACAAGAACTGCATAGGTTCCAACATATATACTGTAGGTAAAATAAAAAATGAACAAAAAAGATCACTTCTAATTCAGCTGGATTTGATCTGGATATAAGTGGAAAAACAAGGAAGGTTCTATTACATGAAGCATTAATAAGAAAACAAGTGAGAAGTCCTGAAGCTGTGCAGAGCAGACAGTGGATGATTTTCCTGTATAAATTACATTTTACACAAATTGTCTGCTGAAATCAATCAAATGTATACGCATACACCTCTAACGTACATTCGCTTGCTGTACCACTTGTTAAATACTAAATGACTGGCACATGGATGACTTAGAAATATTACAATTTTTTTATATTTGATTGACATTACCTTGGTAGGAAATGGTAAGAAATAACTGTCTTTTATTAAGAATGCAACATTGTGTAAGTTTTCACATGATTATTTTAAGCAATATTTTAAGAAGTAAAATGTTATCATGTTCATGATGTTTTAGCCCATTAAATATAAATTTGTATATTCTCCAATGCAGCCAAACATTTTCCAAAGTGCATTACAAGGTGTTCGGATTGATTTTGAACTTTCTGGAGAAGATGGAAATCACAATTTTAAAAATTTCTCGAGATGTCAAGACAGATTCTTTATGTTGCAGATTTTAGGAGCAGTCCACCTCTCTGACATTGGAGCATCCTTGAGTACACCAATGAGAGGAGACGGCACAACAGTTACTGCTCCATCACAACTGGATAGCCATATGACCTCATAAAAAAATACTTGAATGCTTCTGTCATATAAAATTACGCAGGAGGGAGAACATTTTCATTAATATCATTGCTGTACAATTGCGATGATTGATGAAAGTGCTATCACTTCCATAAAGAATTCAATGGGTTTTCTATATAAAATGAAACTACTAGTTCCTTTGTCATAAGCAAATAATAAGACATATCAGTGTGAGAAAAGGCAACTTCTTACAGGGACTGATGGTTGTACCTTAAGGCCTACAGGCTGTAGAGAAATCAATTAAATGCTGGTAAACACAAAAAGAGTTTGGTCCATGAGCACTTCACCCATATAAGCCAGTCAAGAGAGCAGGCTGGCAGCGAGGTCGCTGGCCTGAACCCGCTTATGTCCAAACTAAGGAAATTCAATTGAACTGTAACCGTCATAATCATCATAATAACCTGCACCTTTACTCTCTGCGTTCTCCTCAATATACAATGGCCTTGCCCTTGGATTTATTCAATTAATAGAACCACTCCTTGCACATTTATTGAAAAACCTATTCAACCTACATCAGTGGTAACTCCACTGCTGGCCGCTACTCCCTGAGCTTTTCCTCTTCAAGGCCAAGGACATAAGCGGCAGTGCCCTGGTCACAGTTGCAGGAATGTGAACCGTGGGCTTTTCACTTGTGGCCTGGCAATTTGCATTTTTGTACTAAATCACATTTTACTCAAAGGAATGGAGGTAAAAGGGCAACTTTTCTGTTCAATAGATTTTTGAAGAAAAATCACAGTGACTTGAACATACACACACACATACATAGTCTCTTTCAGGTGGGTCCGCAGTGCTCAGCTTTTCTTGGCTGCATCAGCTGTATTGATTTAAATTAACATTGCTCTGACTGAAAAATGTTCAAAACTTTTTTTTTTTAAAGAGCACTTTTAGGCTTGTCTCTTAGTTTGGGGACAAAGGGGCGAGGTTCAGCTTGTCGGGACGACATGC
This sequence comes from Plectropomus leopardus, assembly GCF_008729295.1. Taxonomy (NCBI): domain Eukaryota; kingdom Metazoa; phylum Chordata; class Actinopteri; order Perciformes; family Serranidae; genus Plectropomus; species Plectropomus leopardus. The sequence goes on from NC_056469.1 coordinate 7,759,133, forward strand.
TTTAGTGGCACTCCACCCAGTGGTGCTAAATGCATCTGGCCCTCCACACTGGCAACATCTGGAGGCCTATTTCCATCTTCAATATGCAGCCATAAGGGAGCTCCCATATGTCAACGCGCACAATGCACGGAAAACAAGTGAAGATGGGGAATGACTGAAGCCCCGATCAGGAAAACAATCTGTGTATTTCAGGATTTGGTGTGAGCCTGCAAAGGTGTGAAGAGATGTGATAATGCAAGTGTGAACAGATGAGCAAAAGAGAAAGTCATTGAGAGAGAGAAGGAGTGTGTAAATGAGTGTGTTTACTTGTGCTGTTTGTGAGAGGATCCACAAAATCAACAGACTTCATGTAATTTGAGTGTAAGAGCTGCGACTGGCACTTCCTCTAAGAGGGAGCAGAGGAATGAGGAAACTAACTGGGCGGAATGGGGATGCCGATGGACACACTCTGCATCTGGGACCGTCACCCAAGGTAAACAATGTTCAGGGAGCCATCTGGTTGAGACTGGGGAGAGGGGGGGCAGAACGGGGCAGTGGGATGGAGGGAGGCAGTGGGTGGAGGGAAGGGTTGCAACGAGCACAAGCATATGGAAAAGCAGATTTTTCCTCTCCCTGCAGCAGTCAGCGAAGGCAAATGTCAGCATGCGCTGCGTCCACGCTTGACTGTGCTGCACTCGGCACCACCACCTGGCCCTCCTTGCTCAGCCACCGAGTATGGGCAGCAGTGACACTGTGGAGCCTTTCCCCAGGGTAGAGGAAAGCATCACGGTGCTTAGGATTGTCCACATGCACGCATGTACACCAACACCTCCTGCACTCCCTGTTCTTTTTCACACAAGAGATACACAAAGAAATGCGGGCCTTGTTTACTTTCTACAATAAAACAAAAAAAAATCCACAAAAGCCTAACTGAAATCTTTCAAAAGGCATACTGCTTTGTCTTGCATTTGTTTGCATTGTTTTGGCATTTTGACAAGCTGAAGCAGAGCCATCACCAGGCCTCATGTAAGAACAATTAAGCTCATGAATCAATAAACAAAAAGTATGCTTGTGCTCTAGATCTAACAAACAATGAATGTTTTTTTTTTCAATGCCACTTGCCTGACCTTCCTCTTGACTGCCTGCTCTGCATGAGGGGAGCCGGCCTTCAACCTCCACACTGCTGCATTGTGAGTGAACACAGAGGCATGAAGCCCACTGGCCATAGGATTTGACGATCTCTCGATTATTATTTTTTTTTTTTTTAAAAAAAGCTTTTTTGAGTGGCTTTTTCCTAATCTGGTTCACAGTTGGACCGAGAGATCGTCAAATCCTATGGCCAGTGGGCTTCATGCCTCTGTGTTCACTCACAATGCAGCAGTGTGGAGGTTGAAGGCCGGCTCCCCTCATGCAGAGCAGGCAGTCAAGAGGAAGGTCAGGCAACACCAAATGTCTTATTAATTCACTAATTTGTTGTGACTGCAGGGCACGAAAAGCCTGTTTCCTTGCCATCTGAGGCCAAGAGAACCCAGTGCCATGTTACTTACAGTCACACACACATACACAAACACACACACACACACACACACACACACACACACACAAACACACACACACACACACACACACAGCTTTTGCTACCCACTATTTGGCCTACTTTCATGTGCGGTGGTGGGAATAAAGACAGGATCACCCTTGATTACCTCCATGAAAGCACCACCAGGGGACAAGCATCTTACTGGCTACTGAGTCGGCTGAGCTAAACTGACAGCAAACTAAAGACTCCTGTTTCTAAAACCAACAACCAGAGGCAGAAAATCAGGTGAATAAAGGTGCAGTGATCATACAACAATACTACTTCATTCTACTTCAGCCTTTTGCCAAAGTCTGTCAGAGGAGGACAAGTCAATCAAGATATCAATCTCAAGAAATTGAGCCCAAGAGCAAAACTGGACATGTAACTTTTTCTTAAACTATTTTTTGTTGGAAGTGAGTTTAAACATGTAGATTTAGTTTCTCACATCAGAGTCAATCAGCCACAGCATACAAATAGAATATGAATATCCCTCATACAGGCATGTAATATCCTTCCTACCATGATGGCACTCCATTCATTAAACTGGGAGCTAAAAATATAAATGACATGTTTGGCTTAAAATTTGAAATGAATTTCAGCAACAAAAAAAGACTAATTGTATGGTTTACTTATTTTAACAAAAAGGTGTACTTCTAAGGTTACAACATTTAAAGTAAGTGTGCCAAGCAGAGGTTTTCCTATAAAATACAAGTTAAGTCATATAAATAAAGCCATCAAAGTGACGCAACAAATAAATACATAAGTATTCATGTTTTTTCAACATTGAAAAACAGCCAGCTCATTTAACATTTGTGCTTGGATGCTTCTTTATTAGTTATGTATGTAGGTGAACATGTAGCTGAGTGTGTATGTGTGTGTGCACGACAGACGAATTATAGGGATAACGCACACTTGCCACATTTTTGCAACTCAACTGTGTCCTTCAATGCTGTCAATAGCGGTCTCTCACTGTGTTTTGGAAAAGAGGGAACTGAACGAGGGAAAAGAACAATTCTACAAGTTTGAGAGGAAGCTGAAAAACAACAATAGCCATGCAGGGCCTGATTTTACACAATTCTGCCTTGTGCTCAATGGAGCTTGGACATAAAAATATAAATAAGTAAGTGCCTAATAACATTTCACGAAGCGTTTTTGTGGTTTGATATCACCAAAATTATATTTTGGATGAAGAAAAAAAAAGAACCAATACCTTTGCAAAGTCATTTTGGAGAAAATAATTAACATGGAAGATTTCTAAAGTTCCAGTGCGCAGGATTTCGTGGCATTTAGCAGTGAGGCTGCAGAAGTGAAACTTCTCCTGTGTACAAGGCATGTAGAACTGTAGTGGCCGACACGAAAATGCAAATGGCCCTTTCTAGAGCCAGTGTTCTGTTTGTCCATTGTAGGCTACTGTAGAAAAAACATGACGAACTCTGTGGTAGAGGACCTGCTCCATATGTCACCGCTCATTATAAGGTAAGGATAAAATAATGAAAATGCAATTCTAATTTTTTTTTATAAAACATATTTATGAACATTATATACCATTTCTGCCAAGATCTACCTAAAGCCTACACACTGACCTTAAAAGCGTATATACTGCAAATAGGCTGAAAAAATTGAGATATTGTTTTTTTTAGCCAATTGGCCCAGCTTTACTTAATGCACATTTTTCCTTTTTTCCTTATTATCTTTATGCCACAAATTTACTTGAAAGATGGGCCAGACCCTTTGTTAAATATAGATAGACACTGCCTTTATTCAAAAATATTTTTGCCCAACCAACAAAATGTCAGGAATCCAAGAAATTTAATTTATCATGATTCTATCAACTATGCCTAAATGTACTGAGGACACAGAGAATCAACTTTTAAAATAGAACTACCGAATAGCATTGAGCCAAATAAATTGTATAACAAATTCTTTAAGTTTTGAAATGAAAATACTTTACACAGTGTGGTAATATAATGATACAGTAATAAAGCAGTTGATAACAATCAGTACCATAAAACAAGACAGAGCGGACAGATTTCAATGAGAAACAAGCTCCGATGCCTATTCAGAACCAACATTTTAATTTGCGCCACAAAGACTCCCCAGCTGTGTTACAAGCTGGAGTCTAGCTCCCTGAGGTCAATTTGCTTTTTACTGGGACTCTGGTACTTGAGCTGAAGGCCTTGATGGTGAGAGAGCACAGTTAATCGACTTTCTTTCTACCCTGAGCTGTTGTTGTACAAAATTATTATAGATTCTAAAAAAAAAATCCTTGCTGGGGCTCTTTTGTGCTTGGGGTCTATAGGAAAAAACAGTACAACAGCAGCTTCTCCTGAAAACATGGCCTTCATGCTGAAATGCAATTTCACAAGCCCCTCAACAGACAACAACCGCCTATTTTGCTGCAACAATGGCTGCCCGCCTCTAAACCCATTTGGCCGACCGGTGTGGAACAATTGGGTGGCAGGAATAGTGACAGGTAATTTAAAGAGGCAAAGGGGAAAGCTGTAGGAAGCGACTGCCCAGCTCGGCAGATCATTTCCCACCAGCGTGGACCCATGGTTGGTACCATGTCCACTAAAGGGCATCTCCACAAATACACAGACATATAAAACACACACATCCGCAGCCATCTCTGCTGATAACTCCAGATCTGGCATGAATGAGTTTGTCTTCAAAAACTACAAATTGTGATAAAGAAACTGCTTCGCTGCGAAAGGACAACGTGGAATGGAAAGAATGTTAGGGGAAATTAAACTTGAAAGAATGCGTTTGTTAAGAGTGATGGAGATGGAAATTGGAAACTGGAAATGTGCAAGTTTGTACAGTATGCCTAATTTCTAAATACTTTTGTTAATTCTTGTGAGGTCCTGTTTGTCCCTAAAACTCTTTGTGCGTGGGTGTAGCCGAGTAAGACAAACTATAGGCCCTCTAAAAAAACATTTTACTCAAAGAATCTGCAAATTCCTCAGGTATGTAATGTACCTGGCAGATAAAAGTTATTCAGATTCTGTTCTAGGGAGAGCTTGTGCTCTCTGCTGGAAATAAAACATTGTGAGAATTCAACTAAGTGTATTACTAAGATCATTTGTAGTGGCCAACAAACACATAACGCTGATCTAAATAACATAGTGCATTTGCATGAGTTAAACATTCATTTCAACATTCTGCGTATGTGGATCTCCGCTGAGAGTTAGTGCGCTCCAGCTGTTAGGCTCGTGTCGCTCTGACTTGTTGAGGACCCTGGCTCCCACTAGTGCAGCGCACAGGCCCAGAGGTGGTGAGACGTACAGCGGCTCCACAGAGGAAGCAAGGGACAGAAACAGATAGCGATGGAAAGACAAAGAACGACAGAGCAGTGGCTGAACCCCACGCAGCTGCTCTTGTTCTTCAGGGAACCCAGCCGGGAAGCATCGCTCAAGCGCCTAATTCCGCTAATATGTGCAGTCATGCAATGTGCAGGGTGGGGGTGAGGGTGGGGGATTGCTGCAGCATCAATCCTGCAACTCTGACGCTGTGGCTGAGAGACTGATGGGGGACCAGCCTGGCTGGGCCTGGGCGGCTGGCCTCTGGCCACTGGGCTAAGCTGAAGTGGCCAGTGAGACCGAAAGTGGCGATGCCCACCACCCTGATCAGCCACAGCCTGTTAAGAGGCCTCTCAGCATGCCAGCACGAAGAAGAGGAACGTGGAGGCAAGAACAGACGGTGTATGAGAGCGTAAGCATGGAAAGGGGGTGGATGAGTCATATCAATATGGTTGAGTGACTGGGTGAGGAGGGCTCAGGTGGTCTGAGTGAGGTGAGAGGACATAAGACTGAAAGTAGGCAGCCAGGCAGTCAAATATCAGCATGAGCATTACACAATTCTCAATTTCTCCAGCATTTAACTTGAAAAATCATCAAATTCAAGTCATGTGCAATATATTTGTGATGTGTTTCTTTTTACTTTTTAGTGTTGTTGCACTTCGAGATGGGTATCAAGAACAGACACTTAACTGCTACCAATTCCTGACTGGTCAGTGCCGAAACATTGAAAAACTTCTGGACAATAAGTTCTGCTTTTGATATTTATGTAACAATTGTTTTATTTTTATCTTATTTTATCAAATTCTTTTAAAAATATTTTATTCTTTTTTGCACTCACATCACTTTTTTTCTCTCTGCTTCTGACTCTTGAGCTGCCGTAACATGTGAATTTCCCCGCTGTAGGTTGGGATAAATTAAAGTCTCATCTTATCTATTTATTCATTCTAACATAGCTGGCATTTTTAAATTGCTATCTGTCCCCTAATGATGACAAATTTTCAAATTTTATTAACATTAATGTTCTTAGTTATCTGTTTGAGTTAGCTTCTGAGAAGCTCAAGGACTATAGTTCTTTGGCAGTTTGTAATTCTGTTCAAGTTTAGCTTCTGATAGTAAAGCAGCATTAAGGCAAATCACCTCCAGACATTTTTTGTAACTGCTCATCCCTCATAAAAGGAAACTCAGGAAATTTAATTACTTTTATCTCCAAAAATAAAGTGATGATCAAATAACTGCCAGATCTTTTCACATCCTTCATGTGATGTCTTTAGTTTTTGCACAAAATGATGGAGAGTAGTATCAGTAAGAGTATAGATAAGTATCAGCATTGATAAGCAGTATTGGTATCAATAGAGTCCTTACAATCCCAATCCCTGCTCTTCAGTGTAAGAGATAAATTCTAATTTCATGACCATATGAAGGCAAGAAAAGGGCTCCACAAGCCCTAAGCAGCTTCATAAATCAAAGGAGAAGAAGTTGCACCCTTAAGAAATAATGCCCGAAACACAGAGTGGTCTCACATGTCACACTGCGATGTTGCTTGATAATGCACATGTTGCTGTCTCAACACTGTCAGGTTGAATCCAGGGATTCAGATGACCACTGCCACCAGGGGGAGTAAGTGTACTGCAGCCATTCCCTTGTAAATAGGTTAAATGCTGACAATAGCACATTGTAACCTTCTGTATGTGACCAGGTGAGTCCATTCATCTGCATTACAGGTCACTTTGCCTGCCCAAAGACAGACACTACTCTGGTATTTGGTGTTATTGTGCTGCTAGCTTCTAATGCATAGCTCTGTGGACACTACAACATCAAGCATGCAGCCCCCTTGTTTAAGGTTCACCAGTGCAATTACACTGAATTATGTGCCATTCATATCTGAATACATTACAAGTTGTCTGTGTCCAAGGCCAGTCGTTTTCTCCTCTTTAACTGACAAGGTCTCTAAATGAAAGGAACTCCAACTGAAGTGACTTCAGTCTTGCTAAAACTTGGTGAAGATGTATGGGTATTATAAAAGCTTTTTGTTCATCAGCAGGGGGACAGACCTCCACGATGTTGCCAAACACCTTACCTGAAGTCGCCTTGATGGAGTGCTTTTGTAAAAAGTCCAGGGTCTGAGCCAAAGCTTTCTTGTTGCAGTGAGTGGAGAGCTCCTCATTACATTCAAAACACCTGTTACAATGAGACAGGTTCACAGACAGACACAGAAAAGGTTTAAGGTATTGTGGAATTTAAAAACCCTCAAACACTATTGTTGAAATAAACCATTATTTGAGAACAGAAATACTTGGTTTGAGTGGAAAACCATTTATACACACAATCGGACCTAATAATGGTGTGAAATCAGGGTTGGGCATTAACCATGGCCTCATGGCCCAAGGCAACAAAAAGTTACTAACATACTGATTCACTCGTGCCTTTAGTTCAACATTCTACAAAAACAGCCAACAGTACTTGTAGCTGGCTAGCTACGAATATGTTGAGCCTACAGAAGTAAGGTTTACAAATGTCGGTCCTTTGTGTCAACCCCTGAAGAAAAAAAATTATTAATTTAATTTATGAGTTTAAAAAATGAGAAATTTTCAATGTGTAACAATGACATTAGAGCTGACTTTCTCAGTACTGTGCAGTGAAACTACTTCAAATATACAGTATGTATATTTATATATATATGTAACATTCTAAGCAGAAACCCATTGTGCTTCTCAGAAAACCCATATGGAAACCGTTTTTATCATATTAGGACTTCTCTGATGATGTCACATATTAAGCAAGACTTGTTAAGTTAATGCTGTAATGTGAGTCTTCCTACTTTTTGGCCACTCAGGGCACTGGTACCATAACAGCACAAACAGACATGCATCTAAAATGTAGTGCCGTAGGTGTGAACGGGTTTTACTTCAGTGTGTTGTCAGCTGCTGCTCTGTATTGTCTGTCTGTGCTATGTCAGTGTCCTGTTCTGACGCCATCACTTATAAAGGTGTTTTGTATTGCTTGAAAAAATGGATCAATGGTCATGTCTTTCTTTCATTTCTAAGTGTGTCCCTTGTCACCTTGTGTTTCAATAATAGTTCAACAAGCTTGGTACCCGACGAAAATTATGTCCGCTTTCCCCTTTCCATTTATACATGGATATGTTATGTTCTAGGCTTGCCAGTGTTGAAAAGAAAACCATATTTTGAATTTGGAAGTTGTGGCTGAAGGACTGCCACAATCTTCATAGACAAACTGTGTTGTATAAAGTCACATCTTAGCGTATATTAGCAAGACACACGCTAACATATATCACATCGAGAGGAGCCGGCCTAATGTTAGATTACCAACATTAGCCAGGTTTACTTCCTCCCTATTTCTGTGCTAACATTAAAGAGATTTGGAAAAGGAAAGACGGGCTGGTTACTGACATGTTTTTAAGATGACACAATATCGAGGTTAACATTCCTTTGTCCAAGTTATCTGTGTAAGGCCACATGCTGCCCACAAAGTTACTTCTGGAGTTATATATTTGGATATGCACAGCGTCGAGCATCCCATTATGAATATATCCCTCCATCACATACTGTAGTTCCTTATCCGGGCTTCTAGAAGCTATGTTGCCTGCCTGATGCTTATCGACAATCTTGCCTGACATAGCAACAGTATCTAAGGGGGGCAGGTCTTCTGTTTGGTCAATTAAGTGAGTCTCACTGTCAGTGTGTGAGAGTTTGCAGCCTTGCAAAAAACAGTTTCTGTACCGAGTTACATTCACCCTTGCATGTAGAGCTGACAATTACATGCACAGCTCAAATTTTACGTGCATTTCTGCGCATACATACGTGGTATTTCAAGCTCTGCCTACAGTGTGTGACATGCATCAAGAAACCCACACCTGTTGTGTTCTATGTAAACCACCACACTGCTGGTATCTTGACATGTGTCATCACAAGTTGACACACACTGGCATTTTGAGATTTTCATTGCAGTTTACAGTGAATGCAGTGTGAGGTTTCTCACCAGGCTTTCCATGTGCTCAAGCTGATGGTGATGCAGTGAGACTCTGGATGGAAAGCTTGGTGGTGCTTTTCAGCATGCTGGATCGCTGACTGGTTACAGCCCTGTAAGATATTTCATTTAAAAATATTTAGTTAAAAATACTCTGTAATAGGCAAAACATATATCCACAGCGCACATGGCCATGTTTAAAGACCACAGCTCATTTCCACCTCAATAAAGCCAAATTTGCACACGGTAAATTTGCATAAAAATACCTTAGGGTAACAAAATACTACTTCATATTTGGAAAGCCTTTTAGCCATATACAACACACTGTGGACCATATGTTCATATTCATGCATTTATGTCATGAATTTATTTACAAAAGTATTTGTCGAACTATATCAAAAGCTGTGTGTCAATTAATGTTTTAAATAGTCCACATTTTAGAGAAACCATTTTTTATGTCCTGTTGGAAAAAGAAACATATCTCTTAAAATATATCCGTATTCATTTCAACGTAAAACAACGACTAAGTTTTTATTCTACTTGTGAAATATATTAGGAAAAAAAGTGTGCTTGCCTCTTTATAATTTCTAGTGCAATAATTCACTTAATCTTAATCATTGTAATGTGGCGGTTGTGGCGGTTAATTTCACACTGAAAGTTTTGATGGCTGACTGAACCGTACCTGCCTCCTTTTACATATGTATAAAAGTAAATAAATAACTAAGTTCATACACATGAAATAATTAAAGATATCATAATACTGATGACATTGTTACTCAACATTATAATAATAAAATTACTGTGTGCTAGAATTTTGCATATTCAAAAAGAATATCCCACATTCATTGCTAATATCTAATTTATTGCTCAGCCCCAGTGTGTTCCATGTATTGGGTTTGCGCTGTTTAACATTTGAAAAATAAAAAAATAAAACAATTCTTACCTGGAATCCACACTTTAAACACACCAGGATATCATGGGATGCTGCTGGCTCTCCATCGATCATGGTTCTCTCCTTCAGGCAATCAGAGCACACCAACCACACGCTGGAGAGCACTGACTTCTTCACCGAGCTCAGGTCCACTGCCTTACTCACATGCTGGCAAGTCAACCCTGATGAAAACCAAATATGCTGTAATAAGAAATGTTCCTTCTAATCACTTTTAGAAACCAAATCTGAGTGACAATGTTTTGAAATCGAGAAAATGTGCACAGCACCTGCTGTTAATTACATAAGGTGTTATGTAATTACATAAGCATATGTACAACCCACAGGAAGACACTGAATTTCATTAACATATGACCTTTTTTCTAGATCTCACAGGACATATTTTATCTGTAATATTATCTACAAAGTAGATAAAAATTACAAAAATGATCACTGATTAGCTGAAACCAATGCTGTTTTCCATGACAAATTATACAGTAGTATTATTATTAATTATAAATTACTTAATGAACTTGGTGAATTTTTAAAAAATGAAGTATGACGGCATTCCACTAATATGAATATGTACCAAGCTTAGCATTACTACAGAGTTGATCCCATTCACCATCCACTGTGCTAGAACTCTGCTAAACTAAACTCACAGCCCCAATTTTAACAGTCCAGTGCCCTGTGCTGCTTCGGTGACCTACCACTGACTTCATCTGATGACTCCTCATCTCGAGGTTTCCTTGGTTTATTAGTCCGCTTAGTCATATCGGCGGCTTTCAAAGAGAAGGGGTCCTTTAGCCGCATCTGGAGCTCTGGATGGGAAGATGAAGAGCAAACATCAGTGTTACTATATAAAGTTAAACTACCTAAACGTAAGCATGCACTAAACCATAACTGGCAGGAGCATTTAACATACTGCAGCAAAAAATATTTGAAAACCAGCTACAGTGCTGTCTGTAAGCATCTGTACAGTAACATATATGTTGCTGTCTTTGTAATTCAGCATATTGAATCTAAAATAAATCAATGACTGTGAGCCATCTTAAGGCATTTTGCAGTGGGTATTTACACTCAGACCTAATGAACTCTGTAAGAATTGTAGCTGTTTCATTAGGGATGCAAAAAATATCAGCATTATTGATATCAGCACATATTGGCTTAAAAATGAAATATTTGAACTGGCAAACATGCTGATTTCTGCCTATATCACAAACAGATATTACTTTTTTATTGACAAAAAGAACATGTGAAAACATCAACCCTCAGGTGAAATATTTTCCTTATTTTGCACGATGACTGAATATTATGTAAATGGAAACCAACTTCAGCTAATCTAATTACTATATCATGAAATACACTCATCATTTCAAAAAATCTACTTGCAAGTCCCATGCAACCAATGGCTGTCTAACATTTCTATCCACCTACCAGTGTGGCTGGTGGATTTCAAAATCTACCAGTCACTGAAAAATATATCACAGGGTTTTTTTGGCTGGTAAATGAAGCAAATCTGGCCACCACTTGGATATTTTAATCAGGATTTGGCTGGTGCTTATGTCCAATCCTGTCAACATCCTACACACACCAGCAGATATTGGACCATGTCCAATCTGCTCATTTAGAGGGGCTTTCCACTCTCAGCCCTCAGTCTAGTCTCTAGCAGGTGGATCACTGCTCAGGTGCTTTGAAGTCAGGTCAATAACTTTGCCTGTCAAGAACATTACACAGTTTGGATCTCAAAACTCTATACATATGCATGTTACCACCCTCACGGATCCTTAAAGCCAAAAGACACATATCCTCAATCACGTTGCCATTTATAAGCCACTGTGTAGGACTACCAAGCCCAGACAACAGCTTATGTGTAACTGTCAAAGTGACTTATTTAGTCACTGAGGACTAAATAAATGCAGCTAAATAAAAGCTGACCCTGTAGTAAATGCAACTTCTCAGTAATTAACAGTAACACGTTAAAAAAAAAGCCTCAATTAGCAATGGCCGTCAGATTTCTGAGAATGAAAGGCCCACATGTCGTTAATCAGAGAAATTTAAGCAATGACTGAATCGCTTTTGCTCATTTAGATTTGGCGATAAAGCTGCATGAACTTACCTCTTTATTTTAGCTCCTATGTTGACTGTGTTAGCTAACCTGAAGCCAACAGTGAGATGTCAACTCTTCCTGGCTAGCAAACAAGCTAGCGACATTCGCTTGTCAGAATAAATAAAACATTAACAGGTGTGTTTTCTCCAACAACACACGGATGCCTTACGGCATTTCAACGCCAAGCATAGAGTACCAACAAAAACGGCTCAATCATCTCAATAATTCTTCATTTTTGCCTTTGACTTTGTAATCTTTTTCAAGCTATCGGTAGCACCAACTAGCAAGCCTTGTCAACATGTGACGCACTACGGCAGCTCGGTATGGCCGAATGATGCATTCAGGTACACTGGAAAATCTTAACAACACTAAAGTGTCACGGGCTCTGAGGGCTTCAAAAACTCAGTACAGAGATCATGTTTTAAAGAGACTAAAAATATAGAGAGGTGTTAAAAATACTAAGATGTCCTACTTTGTTCAACTACATGTTTTACCTTAAGTCTATATGTGTATATGATGTGATATAAGAGCTATCAACAACAAACATTATTTCAAAATTCAATATTCTAATTGTTAGCATTTATTTAGATGGTGTAGTTTATGATAGGCCCTGTCTTTGCCAACAAACTATAAAACTGTCGGGAAAGCGGAAGTGGTGGCGTTACTTCTGCATATGGGGGAAATTGTATGGTCAGATGAGGACAGACGCCTAATTGTTATTTTTCCGTTTTTCCCAGGACTATAAATGCATCACATAATATTTTGTTGATATTTATTTTTCTGGATACTTGGGGTCCTTGGTGATTATTTGTGTTGATAATGATTTGACCTTTGAAATATTAGGTCAATGACTTACGTTTTATAAGAGGTGAGAGGAGAGAGTATTTTGTCCTTTAGGTGATCCGTACTTCTGCGCACGCGTAAGTCATTGTTGGGTAAGCGCAAGCGCTGCTAGCGAGAGTTCCATTAGTTGTCGTACGCAGTAGCCTACTATTGCGTCATTTGTAATTTTGCGTTTATGTTGACAAAGTGTTGATATAGAGTGTGTATTAGGGCGTCGCATATGGCTCTTATACGGTGTTGGAGGTTTGCGGGAGTCCTTCCGCGGCTGTTGTGGAACAGCACCGTCCTACCCGGGGCTTCCGTCCCGGGAGGACGAAGCTGTGTGTCCAGCCATATCAACACTCACCACGGTTGCAAAAGTGAGCGTACTGTCCTTGTGAATGTCAGCCAGTTGACTCACTGTCATATTTTGAAACTGTTCATGTGTATGAATGCATGTTGTGTGTTTTGCTTTCAGCCACAGAGCTGCTGCTCCGCAGGTTCAGTTCAGCGCCACCGAGCACAGATGTGAGTTATGACCAGTTGAAGCAGCTCCTGGCTGGGCGGAAAGCTGTAGTTATAGATGTCAGAGAGCCGTGGGAGCTCAGGGAGTACGGCTTCATCCCCGGGTCAATTAACGTTCCTCGTAAGTGCTGCTGTTCTTATTATAAACTGAAACTATTGGCTAATTTGGAAGTGATGAAACACCAGACCCTCCTGTCAGCCCTCAAGACTACAAATGTATTACCTTTCCAAGTAATTCTGTTTTCTGCAGGTCATAAACAAAGCTGTGAATGTCCCAAAACATATCAAGTCTGCTGAGTTTGCTCTGTCTTTGTTTATGATTGCAGCCCTTACATATATAATAAAATATTTGTAAGCCTGCACAGTACATGAACACAGATTTGTGCATGTTGGTTGAACATGTTGTCCAATGCAATAGCCTACTTTTGCTGTTATACGTTAATTGATAAACTATAAATGAAATCTGTTCTCAAGGAAATAGATATAAAAGAAGAAGACAGAGATGATATTTTGACCTAAAACATAACTAACCTAAATCCCCAAAAATCCCAGAACTTTAGTTTTAGCACTCCAGTTCCCTGATCCTAGAGGGCCCCCTAACACTCATAGATCATTTAAGGTCACAGATGTACAAACTTTAAACCACATGCACAAACTTTAGAAAACAATAACAACAAACATTGTTTGTGGCGAGGTTATTTAATTGAAAAGTTGCTTCATCATAACATTTCCAGTAAAATGTAAAAGATTTAAACACAGATCACACCAGCAGACAACTTAAACTTTATGAGGGAGGACAAGCCTCCCAACATGCCTCATTGTTAACATACCTAAGATAATCCTGTGTATTACTTTGACACAACAGTTCCCAGAAGCACCAGACCCACCAAAGTTTTGTTTAACCTAATAGTGCACATTTACAGTACTACTGGTCATACTTGACCTTTCTGTGCTCCTTTGTCATTGCAGTGGGACAGGTGAACACCGCCCTCCAGCTGGGTCCTGAAGAGTTCAACGAAAAGTATGGAGGTGAAATGCCCCAGCAGACAGATAACGTTGTGTTCACCTGTCTGGCAGGAGTCAGGAGCAAGACTGCCCTTGATACAGCCACATCGCTGGGATACAAAGAGTGAGACATGTTTCCTTGGCATTTATCTGTCAATCTGAATCATAACTTCTCACCTCATTATCAAACAAATCATTGAATATTGTAGTCATGGGTAGCAAACATTGAATAAGACTTCTTGTTTCTTGTTAAAAGTTTTTTTTCCCAGTCTGAGCAAAGGGCAGAGTACCAGTACATGTTTTTTTTTTATCACTTAATGTTATGTCTGACTTATATTTTCTCATGAGACAGCATTGAGTTTCATCAGCTTGAGGTTATGGACCTGTTCTTGCATAATACCAAGGCATCATGCAGTGCTCTTTTACACAATAAAACAAAACAGCAGCGATACAACAACAAAAGATGCAAGCAAATACAACAGTCAAGAAAATAAACCAGTATTTGTCTGTAAAGTAGAAAAAAAAAGCTTCCTAAATCATAAGGCAAACAATGAAATCATAAACACAGCATTCTACTATGTTATTCAGTAAAGTCAAATATTAATGCAGTTTATTTTTTTTACACACCTCCTTTAATGCAACATTTCATGCACTTCCTTCCTTTTTTTCTCCATTCCAGTGTTCAACATTATCCGGGCGGATGGCAAGACTGGGTGAAAAATGAACAACAGAACTGATCCAGGAATAGCGAAACAGAAGAAATTGTTTAAAGCTCTTACCCAAGATCAGACTGGCAAGTGAGAGTGTGTAACGAGGAGGGTTGAAAAGGGTTTAAAAAGGTTCATTTACTCTTCTGTTCTGTGAGCCAGTGACTGAATTTGTTTTCCTCATCTATGAATCCCAAAGACTGGAACCAGAGGGCTCAGAATCACACGTCTGCTACTACAAATCTTAATAACTACTGCAATGGTACTTGAAGTTAAATTTATTTTGGCATAGAACTATTAATAAACCCTTTACATCTTCTGAAGAGACAAATGTATAACCAGTGAGTATTCTAAACTGTACTACAAATAATAAGCCACAGTGAAGAGAGATTGCTGAAGTTTTTGTTTCCAGACTATCTATGCAAATGACTACTTAACTGTGTATGATTGTGAGTTCAAATGAAGTCGTCCATTGCAAAATATGGACAGTTCAACAGTTCAAGTTAATGTGTTGTAAATATATAGTGAAGTGTTGGTTGTGGATGAAACTGAAGTCATTGCCAACATTGTTCAATAAATCGAATTTTATTAACTGTGATAATAGTTTGTGTTTTTTTGTGGGGGGGTGAGTTTGGGGGTTGGGGGGGGGGGGGGGGGTACAGCTGATGGACTGTTTCTGTCAGGTCTATTAAAAAAATAAACATGAGGAGATATTTCTTGCAGTATGTTGTGATATAAATAGGTATACAGTTGCTTGCTGAGGTGACAGCATGCAGAGACTAAGATGATATACGGTATTGAAGTACCATGTCTAATATCCACTGAATTTGCCACCCACCCTCCAGGGAACATTAACAGGCTCCTTCGTCATCCATGATAATGAATGTGTTTGTTTTCAACTGAGAAGAATTCCTCTATTAACAGTGTGTCGACCACGGCCATGGACCTTGCCCCCTATTAACTTTCCCTTTTACAGCTGGAGCTGAAAGTCCAAACAGAACACACAACTGAATTTAGTCAAGATTCTAATTTATCAAAGCACTCCACAAAACTTAGAAGCAGTTTGTTGAGACTGAATCATTGTCAGTGAATAGGAAACTGACCTCTAAGTGACTTTCCAGATGCATGAGTAAATTATCTGCCTCAGAAGTGTTAATGCTATTTCTGCTTATATGAAACAGTATTCTCCAAGCAGGCGTGGTACAACCCATATTTATATTTAACTGTTAAAGTATGTCTGAGAGTCAGACATCTAACTACAGTCTATCGTTTGGCACGTTAAAGGGACAGTTGGAGGTATCGGCCGTAGAGACATCCGCCATCTTTCATTTACTGTGTAATGGAATTTGATTGCGCTCTAAAAAAAATACATAAATAAACCTCAGCAGCAAATGTCTCTCTTCACAAATCATGATCTGATTACTTAAGGTAATACACAGACCTTGTTGTGAGCAGTTTCATGTAGGAACTATTTTCTTTCTACCAAACTACACCTGCCACTGTATATTAAGCTGGAGAGCTACTTCCAGCTCACCTAGTACCCTAAAGTTAACTACAGCTCAGCCGAGGCGGGCGCCATGCATTTCACACTGTCACAAGCCTCTTGTCCATGAGTAGATGCACGCTTCTTTCTGCGCAGTGATACGGTTGATGGGTGGAGTTCAATAAAAAGAAAATAGTAAGGTTGTGGATTATCTTGAGTAATTGGATCATGATTTCTGGAAAGAGACATTTGCTGTTGAAGTTCTTTTTTATGTATTTTTTGGCGCTTTGAGTATCATAAGCCATCTATTTCCATTTTATTGGAGAGAAGGCAGACATCTCTACGGCCGATATCTCCAACACTCAGCAACTGACTCCAAAATAAACTAGATTGATGAACAACACTACAGGAAAGAGGATAATATATATTTTTGATTTTGGGGTTAACTGTCCCTTTAATTTAGGAAAATAAAATAAAGTGCAATAAATGATGACGATGATGAAGGAAGCATGTCCATACCATCTCCGTCTTGTATTCCCCTTAACTATTTAAGCCTTAATGAAAAATCAAATGTAGGAGGTGGGGTTGTGTTGGCATTTGAAATGAGGCTCCATAAATACTGTGATAGAAAATACCACACCGATGAATGATGTTATTTGGTTGCGTCATGAAAAGAGCTGGTTAGAGGAGATTGATTGTTCACCTGACTGATTCGGCCTCTTCCCGAAAGTCCCACGCTGCTGCAAGATCTGAGGTCAATGGGAATGAAAAGATGCTTGCTCAGTCCATAAAGACATGTCACAAGAACAATGAATTAAAAAAAAATTATATTCTGGATTCTTGTGTTTTAAACATGCTGAAATATCATCTGGCTTTTGGATAGAATGTGCTTTGGGTATTCTGTGATTGTCTGTCCGTGTGTGTTAATGTTAGGGTTAATGTTGCTGGTAGTTAATGTTTACAGTAAGTTTTAAGGACAGTCGAGCGTGGACTGACCCCTGATGAAGCGAACCTGTAGTTGTCAGTAAAGAATCACCCTGAACAGGCTTCCTAACTGTTTTCTCTCCTCATATCACTGTGCGCGTCAACCGTAAACTCCAGACTAATCCCCCCCTTCCTTTTTTTCTGCCTCCTTGTTTCCCGGCAGAAGCAGTTAATTTAATTTTCCTTTGGATTACTGTGGTTTTAATATGTTGAAAAGAGATTGGACAAATAAGTACTAATTTATGTCAAATCTTGCTGGGGCTCTTTGTTCCTCTGCAGCCGCAACCTCATCAGGTCACCCTCCAGCTTCTGCTCGGCATGCAATTAAAGTCCTTCATCCCATCAGAGCAGATCACGTCAGTTCTGCACCTACTGGCTGCTACTGGACCCTGTCTGCTTGCCTGCCTGCTGCCCAGTGCTGTAGGGGACACAGAGTAGATGCCATAATCCTTGCAGGATCCCTTTTGATTCTGATCAAAGGGAGACAGACACATAATCACATTTTAGTGTTTTACAGAAATGTGTGATGCTGTCAG
This sequence comes from Plectropomus leopardus, assembly GCF_008729295.1. NCBI lineage: Eukaryota > Metazoa > Chordata > Actinopteri > Perciformes > Serranidae > Plectropomus > Plectropomus leopardus. The sequence continues at coordinate 7,777,074 of NC_056469.1, forward strand.
CCACTACCCCAGCCAAGCTTTCCCCCTCACAAGCTGCTGACACATATCTAAACAGCAGGTCAAGCCTGAGTTGGTGCAGAGGATCGACATTCCACAGGTGTTGGCTCATAAACTGGGCTGTCATTGACAGAGCTGGGGTTTGGCCAGCAATTGGAGGTATAAAACCTGAGACTGGCCTGACAATCAGGGAGTGCAAACAAGGTGCCGCGAAGTGCAGTAAACCACAGACGGGCCCTGCTCGAGTATTTCTTTCATCTCCCTTCAGAGAACCAGAGGAAACACAGTCGCTGCCGCCAACATGAGCCGCAGCCCAGAGAGGATCTCGTCTTACCGCCGTCACTTTGAGGACAGCAGCAGCTCGTCCTACCAGGTCAGGGTGTCCAGTCCATCCCCCACCAGGAGAGATGCCCGTCATGCTTCTGCCGGCTACCCCTGCAGATCTGGGACTGGCAGTATGCGTGTGGAGTCAGTGGGGCGAAGGACCGGTTCAGCTGCTCGCAGGACTCGTATGGTTGGAGCAGGGTAAGCTCTGGGTCCTCCAGTGTCTATGGACAGGTGTTGGGTTTATGCGCAGGACAGCTCTAGATTATTATTTGTTGGTGTCAAGATTTCTTACCTTATGTGAATAGAAGGTCTTTCTTAATTTATTTTAGAGTACTTTTTATTCCATGAAACATTCATATTTTCTCATGCCATTTCCCCTTCCCTTGTCTTTGGCTCATGGTTGACTTTTCAGCGTGAGTGCAGGAGCCATGGTCTGTGTCGGACCAAGTGGAGAACCTCCTATGGATCTGGATGTGGCTGCAGCTGAAAACCAAGACTTCCTTAACACACGCACGACTGAAAGACAAGAGATGATAGTCCTAAATGACCGTCTCGCTATATACATTAACAAGGTAAAGCGGCCTTCAAACTAACCACATTTTTTTTTTTTCATTTGGGCTGATAAATATTATTATCAAGCCTAACTTACAAGTCTCTCGTTGAGAAATGGGAGCATATTACTCATAGTTCCTTGAGCACAAAGGACAGGAAACATATTGTAGTGTCTGGTTCAGACGCACTTTAAATAATTTTCTTGTGCTCTAGGTCCGATCACTTGAGCAGCAGAACAAGCTACTGGAAGCAGAGATCCAGGCCTACCAGAACCGCTTTGAGAGCCCAACAGGGCTGCGCCTTCTATATGAGGAACAGCTGAGGGAGCTGAAAAAGATTGCAGACCAGATGAGAGTTCAGCGGGTGAGCAAGAATTCTCCAAGCTGTGCCTTACATCTGTTTCTTTTTTTACATTTCAGATGCTCAATAGAGCATAAAGACTGAATTCTTTGTTTCTGGCGAGGTTTACACCTCACTGAGCTGTAGAGGATCCATCCAAGCAATGATACAAGACGTCAACTTGGTGTTTTCAAGGTTCCTTACCTGGTAACAGGCTTATTTCTGGCAGGCAAATGGAGAGGTGCCTCAGTGTATTAAGGTGTCATGGAGTACAGCTGTCATCGCCTATGTTTTATTCACAGATGAGATGGCTTGATTGTGCATTTGCAGACACACACACACACACACACACACACACACACACACACACACACACACAAGTCCACAAAGGAATGAAGTTAAAATGCAAAAGTGGCTGATCTACATTTTGCACACACTCTTGCACACACCTCCAAATCTAAAAGACGGCCATATTATTTCTGGCTTCTTGGTTTTCAGGACATTGCCTTGGCGGCTAAGGAGTCCACAGCTGCTCAACTAGAGGCAATCAAAATCAAATATGAGGAGGCGGTGGAGCAGAGGAGGAAAGCTGAGTTAGAGATTGAAGCCTTCCGTCCAGTAGGTTACATTTAATTAGCCGATATCGTCAAATAACTTTACACTCACAAAACCAATTGATAATCACGGTGTGTGTTCTTCAGGATGTTGACAAAGCCACGTCCTCACGCATTGCCTTGGAAAAGAAACTGGAGCAGCTGGAAGTTGAAATTGAATTCCTAAAACGAGTCCATCAACAGGTGGATAACATCTTCACGTAAGAATTACGTATTAAGTTTGCCTTTCATTTTCATGATTACTAGAGATTTCTTTTTTTTTTCCAGGAAATTGAGGAGCTCATGAAGCAGATCTATGCAGCTCACGCCTCAGCTCAGAGTGCATTCGCCCTGCCTGACCTCGCAGCCGCTATGAAGCAAATCCAAAGCCAGTATGACGACATCGCAGCCAAAAATCTCCAGGTAAAAATAATCACAGATCAGCACGTTTGAAGTTAATTTCTATGTGTTCTGGATTAAATTCATATGAATTTTTCATCCCTTATTTTTAGGAGATGGATTCATGGTATAAAAACAAGTTTGAAGATCTGACTAGTAAGACGTCAAGACACGTGGATAAGGTTCGAGGCTTTAGAGATGAAATAGCAGGCGCCAAAAAAGATGTGAGTATCAAAAGTGAATACATTAAGCTTGGTTGACAACTGATATTGAATGGTTATCATGACAATAATGATATAAAAATATGTCCAGATCCAAAGCAAAGACCGTGACTTAGATTCCCTGAAGAGCAGGAATGAAGCTCTGGAAGCCCATATCCGAGAGGCACAAGAAAGGCACAAGAAGGAACTGGAAGACCTGCAGGTAAAGAGATGCTCATGTCCATGGTTGCACACCTGGTCACACCAGAGTCAACTGTGAACACATATGCTGAGTTTCATGCGTGCAAACACAAAGCAAGCAAAATAACTCATTCATACAATAATTTTATGGCTCTGTTAACCTGATAGGCTCGGATTGAAGCCCTGCAGCTTGAGCTGAAATCCACCAAGGAGAGAATTGCGCTGCACCTGCGTGAGTACCAGGAGCTCCTGAATGTCAAGATGGCTCTGGAGATTGAGATTACAACATACAGGTGAAGGAGAATAACTTAAAAACTTATTTAGCGCAATGAAATAAACTTTTAATATATACATAAATGTGGGGGAAAAAAGTGGTCTGTTTTTAATATTTGTCTTTTTGTTACAGAAAACTTATTGAAGGAGAGGATCTAAGGCTTGCCGGCATGATGCAAACCCTGTCTCTTGCCAGCTGTAGCATGAGTGCCATTGGTGGTGGGATGAGTTTTAGTGGGGGAGGCATGGGTGGTGTTGGTGGAATGGGTGGCGGGATGATGGGAGGTAGTGGTGGAGGTGTTGGAGGCATGGGCAGTGGAGTAGGAATGGGTGGGGGCATAGGTACAGGAGGTATGGGCACGGGTCTAGGCAGTGGAGCTGGAGGAATGGGTGGAAGAATGGGTGCTGGAGGTCTGGACGACAAGAAGGGTGCTGCTGGTAGAGCAGGTGGGGCTGGTCATGGATTGGGAGCTGGGGGTGTAGGAGTGGGTGCTGGAGGAATCAGTGGTATGGGAGCCAGTTCTGGTGGACTGGGTGCTGGAGGAGCTGGTGCTAGTGCTGGAGGCTTGGGAACTGGTGCTGGAGGACTGGGCACTGGTGCTGCAGGCCTTGGCACTGGTGCTGGAGGTGTGGGTGGAAATTTGGGATTCGGCACCGGAGGCAAGGGTGACATTGGCCTGGATGGTGTTGGAATGGGTGCAGGCGGTGACACGGCAGGTTCAGGTGGTATGAGCAGCACTGGCACAGGGTTCAGTGGAGGACTTGGCGGAACAGGTGATGGAACTATGGGAGGCATAGTTCGGGATGAAGGTAAAGATCACGGAATGGGACCTGCTGGCGGAATCGGAGGCAGCAGAGGAACTGAGGGTGTGGGTGAAGATGTTGCACTTGCAGGCGTTGGTGGAAAGGGGAAGGTTGGTGGAGGAATGGGTGACATCAGCGGTGCTGGGATGAGATATGGATCCAATGGATATGATGACAACAATCAGCCCTACGAGCCCTACGAGCCCTACGCGGGGCAGGCTGTGGAGCTGACGGAGAGGCGGACGGTGCTCATTAGGTAAAGGTACCATCAGGTATCTTTTTTGTTTCTTTCAAACATACCTTCTTTATATTGTAGCACTAGCTCAGAAAATAAATACAGATATGACCTTGATCAAGAACGAATACCTTTAAGTGTCACAACCTGTTTTATAAAAGACTTAGGTAGAAAGGTCCAGAAGTCCCACAAGCATCTCCCGGTTACTTCAGCTGTCTGCATTTTCTTTTCTCCCCTACAGAACTGTTAAAAATGAGGACAACGATGTGCTGGAGACGGACCACCATGAACAAACCTACACCATCTCCGGTGCAGCCGATGACTCTGACGAGGAATGAGCAGCATGAATTCCCAAGTGACCCCCTTTCACCCTTAAACCTCCACGCCCCTCTGAGCTTTGCACTGACCAAAGCCCATGTCTGGGCACTGACCTTTACCCTTTGCCCTGGACAAGAAGACCATGAATGACCCTTTGCCACAGAGTGAAACCTTCACCTCGTAGGCTTTAAATATGCCTTACTAGCAACGTGGTCTCTAAAGTTTTGTGTGCCTTACACTCCCCCTGTTTTTCTACTTGCCGCAAATAAAGCTATCAGCATTGAATAACCTTGTCTTTATTTTGATTTGATGTCTTTTTCAGTGTTTCTGTTTGAATTGCCTTATAATGACACAAAATGCCATCAATACTATTCTCATGAAATGCTGGTAAATTTTGCTCAACCGAGGGAGATGTTGCTTATTTTGATAGTGTTGGCATAAGAGGATAAAGAGTGAAAAAAGGGAAATGGAAGTAGCAAAAACAGAGAGAAAGACAGTCACCTGAGGGTCGAGGCGGTCGCCCTGACACTTTCTGCAGGGCTGAGGAATCCATCAGTCAAATTCTGTCCTGCAGCGAAGTGACAACACACAGCCGTTTTCTGTCCTCATTCCATCCACATCCACACCTTTTCCTCCTGCTGCTGATTGGGAGCGATTGGATCTGGCTCGCAGATGCCAAACACACTCAGTGTCCTGCTCAGGGGCTTAGAGCAGAGACATGCAACACACCAATCCTCAGAAAGAAACTGCAACAAAAGAGGTACAGGACCAGTGATATTATGTCAGCAATAACATAACTTTGGCATTATTATTATAATGAAAAATATATTCATATTATTTAATAGCGGAATACATAAGTAGAATACTAAAATATTTTGCTTTTTAAGATGTGACTGATCAGTGTAATAGGGAATATTGCACATGTTAATGTTTATTGCTTCAAATGTTATTAGACAACATTAAAGACGGGATGTGTGGGCTTAACACTATTTCCATTGGAACTTGGAATTTCAAATGTACAGCAAAATCAGCATTTCCTTCTCAAGATTATTTAATACATTTGCAAAATTTGAGGAAAATTACATTTTTATGAAGTTAGACTTGAATTAACAATTTAATGAAAATGAGCAATGAATTACCGTAAGCATTGTTAAAGCCATTGCGCCTCTAATCAGCATTTTACTGTATTATATAATCGCTTAATACATGATTTACGATTATTTTGCACCGACATCACGTTGAAACAAACAATATTTCTCCCTTACATCATTTCCACAAGCTCATCCCACCCGAACACGCAGGAGACAATTAGTTTGAACCCAGAACTGTCAGTCGGAGATATAATGAGGAGCGCGAGACGGTCATATCATTAGATTACATTTTTGTTACAGCGAATTATTAATGTGCATCCAACCCGAACGATGTATGTATATAAATCGGCGTATATCCTATATTTAGGCTTCAATTCAGCGAGATAAATGCACTTCTCATCAATATAATGGGACGCGGTTTATCATTAAGAGGCAAGTGCGTCTGTATGTGTGCATGTGTGTGGAGCTCTCCATGGTGCTTCGTCTACAGAGTGGAAACCAGACGCACTGCAAAAGATGAATGGTGTCTTGTCATAAAAAATAAAAAAATAAAACAAAAATCGATGAATAAATAAATTAATAAAAAGTGCAAAACTGCATACACCAACCCGCTTTTGTAGACAAAAGCAATTTGTCAAAATGCATTCCCTAAAAATATAATGCAGTTTTTAAAATATTATTTCAAAAATATTTAACACGTCTTATTATTATAATTACCGGCATTGTTATTATTACTACTACTACTACTAGTAGCATTATTATTATTATTACTAGTAATAAGAAGAATAACAACAACAACAATAATAATGCCGGTAATTATAACTATTTAAAATTTCTAGATTTTTAAGGTCCAAAAAAGACATGGAAAGGGAAAAAAATAGATAAAATGATCCCGATGTTTGTTCACACAATAACCATGACTTCTGCTAAAACATCTGGCCTCACTCGAACATATAGGCCAGTAAAGGTTACGCGTCTTCAAGTCTGCTCTTTGCCTTTATAGTTGTTTTGCTCACACTTTGAGTTTCCACAAACACACCGTAGAGCCAACCGGGTCACGAACCTCCATCCCATAAGAAAAATGCAGTTTTACTCCGAGCCGAGGGAAACTGCTCCTTACATTCACCAAGAAGGGCAAAAGTTGTGACTCTCTTTGAAACCTGCGATTTTCTGTCACTTTGTGCATATGCTTTGGGTGGCTAAATCCCAATTAGGGTCGGCTGACACGCTGCTCCATTCATGCGCAGCCCTGCCTGCATACATTTGCCTAGGAATGAACTTCTCAAATAGATCTTCCGCTAAATGCGTTGGACAGCAGAGAGAATCGGCCTGAGTGACACTTTCTTTCTGAGGCGCTCGAGTGAGAAAAGGTATGAATTTATAAGGTACACCGAAACATATCAATTCACGCAACTTCACACGCTTTTTATCCGAATCTCCTCATGCGAGACAAAGTGAGTTTAAGTCAGGGAAATGCGGCCTGAAAAAAAAAGGCTCCGGCGCAAAAACTTTGTAGAGACTTTGAATACCGAAACGGTACAGCCCACTTCGAGGGGGAAAAAAGGAGAGATTCTGAATGAAATCACGCATGAACAGCATTGAATCAGGTGCCGTTTATTCGGCCCTTCTCTAATGCGATTTTGAATATTAGTCTGGGTTAAAATCCCAATCATGTCATCTGGTGGGAGTCCCATACAAGCATAATTACTATTCAAACGCGTCGCTAATGTCCCACCCGCATCATGGCAGCTGGTCTGCCCTTGGAGCAGCTTGCGTCTTTCCCCAGGTTTCTCAGAAAGTAAAACACCTTTATAGCTTAAAGCTTTTCTTTTTCTTTGAGAGCTGAAAGGAATAATGCTTTTTTGCTGCAGAGTTCAACCTGTCCAAAAAGCCAAAAGCACCAGGATTTAAGTTGTCTTTTTTCTTCTTCTTCTTTTTTTTAAATTAAAATATGTGTGACCAAATAAATGTGCCTGCTTACATGTGGAGAAATAAATGGATTTAGACAGTCATTTCTAAGACGTGGGAATCTGTGAGAAATAGGCCACATTGCTAAGTGGGACAATGATTGCGCTCTCCTGAATAGACCCCCAAACAAAGTTTATGGGTCGACATAAAAAATGTGTTTTCTTCCGAGCTCAGAGGGGTCTTAAATGGTAGGCCATTGAAACCAGTCCAGGAGAGGTGGTGGTGAACCCTTGGCACCCCTCAAGTATAGTCAGGGCGCATGAATGGAGATCCCTGGTGGGGCATTGCTCTCTGTATTTACCGCGTTGCTTTGCAGACAGGTTGTTCCTCTATATTCATGGCTCATTAATGGCCAACCAGTTCAATCAGAGCCCCACCGTTTAAACAGTTAAAATCCTTTAAAAAAAAGGCTGGCAAGAGGCACGCAAAGGCCCTCATAAAAACGTCTCCCTCCTCTCACCCAACTCCGATTCTTCTCAGCTCGTTATTTACGTTTATTAAAGAGTTCGTTTAAGAGGAGCGCACTGGCGGAATGCTGTTGATGGACTCCGCAATATTGTCCCAGAATAAAGATCCGACCATGTAATTAATGTCTTTTTCTTTATTTTAAAAAAAGGAGGAGGAACAATACTGCCGGTCAAGCCATTTAATTTCATTTAATTTTCCATCCCATTTGCTCCCAACACTGTTTTCACTCTGACACCGAGTCCTTTGACTGCTGCGCGCACAGTGGAGCCGAGATTCACCCCATCGACTTCTCCGCAAACAGAAAGAGAAACGTCTTCTCCCCTTTTCTCCCCTCCCTCCCTCCTCGGAGAATAATTAATTTCACTGTGGAGAAGTTAAAGGAGGCGCAGGGGTGGATGGGAACCAGCCGCAAATGGCGAGGCGTTAATAAATAACCCCTCCGCACAGCCAGGCGCAAACATTGCGCCCATTGATGAGATTGTTCGCGTGTCGTTCGGGTACTTTTAGTGACTGCGGAGGAGCGCAGGGAGGAGAGAGAGAGAGGGGGAGAGGAGCAACACAGGGTGCCTGCAGAGAGAGAGAGAGAGAGAGAGAGAGAGAGAGAGAGATTAATGTCTGTTAGTTTATTTACAACATTTTATTGTATACCAGCTACATTGAAAGTCTAATTTCACACTGCTGAAATTAATGAATGCATTGATTTAAACTGCAGATTGTGTTTCTGTCTTTACTTCATACAGTCTTAGATGTTGCATTGGGATATAACATTAATAATCTTTGGACTTTTTTCCATTTTATACTATTTGTTAGTTAATTGTTTGATAAATAGTCTTATCCTGGAGATTTTTTTGGGGCATCACAAAGCTATTTGTCCTCAGTGGACAGGTCAGAGGTCAACATGTTCATGGTCTGAAATGATCGCCCATAGGTTCTTGTTCTTCTTCTCTGCTCATCAGCTCAACATCAAAAGGCTCCATTTACCTTAAACAACCTGCTGCACAGAGCACAATACATTTCACCATTTCATGCCATTAGTGACCAACAAGTGAACCAAGTGTTTAAGGTGTTTGGATCCTTTAGTCATTAGAGTCATGTGTTCTGAAGTAATGTGCAGATATTATATCATATCACATACATGATAATATGAATTTGGTTATAATTGGGCAGACTGTGTTCTGGACCAAATGTTGCATTCGACTTATTATTTTTGCTTTTATGTAAAAATCAAGCGTCTGACTCTTTTTAAAAATTGAAAAAAACCTTTATTTATTGAACACAGGAATAACACTGACTTTGCATTTTTCAAGATAAGTAAAATAAAATAAAATAAAATAATGCCACAAGATCAGTCCCACCCACCCTCACCCTAAGACAAAGGCCATAATTAAAGCATTGAGCACATGTCAGACATATCTACTTGTCAGTCCACAACAGGCTGAAAAATATTTCCCAACTAGCTCCTGAAACCAGACCAGCAGCCATCAGAGAGATGTGGTTTTCTTTAAGATAAAACATATATATTTTTCTGAATCCATATGACAATTATTTATTTGTTTATAAAGTAGGGAAGGATTAAATGATCCATCTGAGAAAATCCACCTACTTTTCAATTAGGCTACATGAACCCAATTATAGATAGATGCATGGTTTTCAGAGGACTGAACTTTATATTTTTTTATTTTGATATTATCAATCAATCAGCCAATCAACCAATCAATCAATCAATCAGTCAATCAGTCAATCAAGACACTTAAAACACTCAAGACACTCAAGTCAATAAATTAAACAAACACTTTGAATAAATGATGTCATCACAATAATATCTGTCATAGTTACTTTTGGACTTTGGGAATGATTATGGATTTAAAATGAGAATATGATGCAAAATATTTTATTAAACTTTAATTTTAAAAAAATTGCTACATGTGATTTCGTCACTTGTCCAGTTGTTGTGTTGCTGCATTTCTGTCACATTTTTAAAAAAAGTAGCAACTAAAGAAATAGAAATTAATATTTCAATAATTTCATACCTAAAAGTGAACTATCGTATAATACAAAAGCACTAATTATTAACAAAAAAAATCATTAAATTACTTGAGTATTTCCATCTCACTTTCGCACATTAATAATGCAGCAGCGTATACGTGTTGAGAGAAGACGACGAGACAAGAAAACCACAAGTGTGTGTGCGTTGGGAAGATGCTGATGTTTTTTTCCTCCTCTCTTCCTGCTGCTGGTTCCTTTTCAGTACCTGCCTGATCTCAACCCGGCACACGCCGAGAGTCAATAGAAGTTAACAAGTCCTCTAAACTTTCCTGCTCTTTTGTTCAACTGAGGAAACAAAGGAGGAGGCAGAAGAAAGCGCTTTGAAGTCTATAAACCCCAAAGAATGGCAACCAAGTAGATTTAAAGTAGCCGCTGATTTCCAAAAGCCGGCTTGAAAGGGAAGAATGGAAAAGGGTGAGGATTTATGGATAAATTATACAGTGGATTTGTCAGTTAAAATATCGGAACTGTCTGCCGGACAAAGCCACATGCTGAGGATTAATGGTCGCTGTGGACCTTTGATTCTGCTCCCTCTTTTCTCTGCCCTTGACAAATTGGATTTTGGGGATGGGAAGGTCGCCTGGCCCTTTGTGTCTCTTGACCGTTTTGGAGCAATTCATTATGCGGCGGGGTGAGGGAAAGTCTCCATGTGACCAGGCCGGCCCGTTTTCCCCTCTCCTCACAGCTGCTGGGAGAGCCCAACTCTCTCACACTCACTCACAAACACACGCACACACACACTCCTGCAAACTCAGGACCGCTCCCCCTTCTCCTCTCCCCCCTTTAAACTACCTTATAGTACAGCATCACCTCTCTGCACCCCCCCCCCCTTCCCAAGCACACACTTGCGTCCAGAGATGGAGAGGTCGGGAGGGGTGGAGGGTAGTGGTGAGGAGAGGAGGGGAGGAGGAGGGGGGTACCTTGCCTGCACCATCACTAGAAAAGCCGGGGAGCATAACGCCACCGCGTCACTTTGAGGGCGGATATCGGCCGGTCCTCATCCTCTCTTCTTCCTCCTCCTCTTCCTCCTTCCTTCCTCCCTGCACTCTCCCCAACTCGGTCTCCATCAGTCTTCATGGTTCTGATCTCACCCCACGCCATGCAAGCCACCCGGGCGTCCACCACCGTCAGTGTGTTTGCGGACTGCAGCATCCCGGCCGGGCTCCGGATAGGACCGGTACCGGGAGTCTTCAAACTCGGGAAGTATGTGTCGGATCGTAAGGAAGTTGGACCCAAGAAGAAAGTAAGTTGAAAACACTTACAATTTAAAAAAACAACAAAACACTTAATTAAATTTAAAAATAAAAGGCTAAATTATAGGATTATTTCATGTTTTTGACTGCAGAGCAAAAAAGGGTCCTGTTTTGAAATATTTTTCGGGTTAATCAGGTGCATCGGAAAGCTTTGAATTAAGATTGCATTGCTTAATTTTTATATCAACTTTTATGTGTTAATTTATTGCCAATTTATTTACTCCAAAACTTTCTTTAAAAAAATCTGTTTTTTTTGTGAGCAAAATTTACGCACTGATTATAAAAATAACACCCACAATATCTGAGCACACTGCATTCGTATTCCCTTTAAATTTAAGCGTCTATGTCGCATATTTAGCGACTCTTAAAACTTTTTTTTCAAACAAATTATTTTTTCTCTTTTCCGCACCGATTAAAAACAAATACACTCTTTATATCGAATCACACTGTTTTGTATTCCCCTAAAATTTAAGCTTGTATCTTCTTAAAAACGAGCGGACTGATTTGGATTTTAAAGCTGCACTGTCAAACTCCATCGGGCCTTCGCTTATTAATTGGTTTGGCCTGTCAAGTTGGAAATAATTGAGCTCCATTAGTGGCCGACTTGTCAGTCTGTGCTTCTACTTAACCGGCCTAATGGGCGACCCGGCTCCGCTGTGTGGGATTTCATGCCCTCAGCCGCTTCACATTTCACCGCCTGGCAGGCCTGTTATCCCGATGAGCCGTTTAATTTTAATGTAACCCGGCCACAGAAAGATGCCACTGAGGGCCGGGGCCGCAGCCGCAGCCGGGGGCTATGAAAAATGCTAATAAATAAAAAAAATCTGATGGAATATAAAATTAAAAGAAATCAATTCATGTGTACTGTGATTCTGATCGTGGTTTTCTTTTTCTTTTTTTAAATTAACAAATAAATAAATTATAAATAAAATTCCCAAGACATAAAAATAAAAAAATACAAACTTTAAACGAAATCAAACTTTCAAACGCATTTCTTTTTAACCGCACAGGAGTAAACAATTTGCGGCTCTAAGTGCATCTCTAACCGCACCCTGTTATTGTTGCAGCTGTCAGCGCTTTGTGATTGATGCGTCTAAATGCTTGGCCCCCGGGGCTGTCGGCGATCATCAGGTGCAATCTCTGTGTCAAATGTCACGCTTCGATCTTTAATGTCCTTGAACAGTTTAGAAACGCTCTGACACTCCTCAAATTCGTTTCCCATATCAACTCAATTAGGCCCGAGTGTCATTCTCTTTAGTAAATTATCAGCAGAGCGGATAAAGACGCATTAAGCGCATTTTGGTCATGCGTGGCCGAAGCAGCACCTCCAGGTAATACAACAGGCAGACATGACGGGCGACGATATTGGTGAGGAAATTCGTTAAAAAATAAATATAAACAATTAATTAAAACAAAAAATAGAAGGATTCGTTGGTAAAATTTGGAAAGAAAAATCGGAAAATGTGCTGCATTAAATATTATTTTAGGTATTAGTCTCGACTTCTGTGCTCGCCTCTGTGTGGAGATGTGTTTAAGAGCCTCGGTGATCATATTTCCATCATTCCTATCTCATGCAAATTCTGATGGTTTATTTGCTGGCTCAGATCCGCTTGGTTCGGGGAGAGTTCGTGGATGAGTCGGGTTGCCCCGTGCCAGACTGGATCGGATTGATCCGCGCCGCCAGAAACAGTCAAGAGCAAAACCTGGAGGCTGTGTCGGATTTACCTGGCGGACAGGTGAATATTTTAACCACATCACACTCCGAAAGTCTGATTATATTCCAAACATTTGAATAATTCAGTTAACTTCATCCTCTCTGCCGCTCTTCTCGTTTTTTGTGTGTAAAGATTTTCTACCGCGTGCTGAGAGAAATCCCTGCAGGAGAGGAGCTCAGTGTTTGGTACTCCAACACTCTGGCCCAGTGGTACGACATCCCCACCACGGCCACTCCGACGCACGACGAGAAAGGTAAATCAGACTGCTTATAATAATGCAAACGGCCTGTGGCCTGGAAATAAAATGATTTTGTTACAGGAAAATGAGACTATAACTGCAGCTCGGTGAACATACGAGGAGCACTGAAGATTTAAATATTATATTAATAATAATCCAAATAACACGTGCACGTTGAATTTTTTTTTATCGATCTATTTTTTTTTAATTCTTTTTATTTTATTTTCCTATCATAATGATGTTTACTATTTATTGTGGTGTCATGCAACAAAGTGTGGGCATGCCCTCAGCTTCACGGAGAGGGCTGACATTGACACAACATCGACATGTTGAAAGGTCCATCAGTGCTCAGTTAAATGACTGCCAATATCTCATGTCTCTGCTTTATCGCTCAGAGATGGAAATCAATTGGATGTTGTTTTTTCCTCAGGCAGCCTATTTATTTTTCAACATTTTTTTTTACTTATTTAAGACAAAATCCCGAATATACCACACTTGTTTTTTTTTTTTTTTTTTTTTTTTTTTTTACAGTAAATAAAAATAAAATAAATGTGTGAATAATTTTATTTTGGTTTAAAACGTATAATTCGTTTTAATAAAGGAATTAAATATTACACAGTAATGATCTGATGTGGGACACCAAAAATGTAATACTGACTAGCAAAAATGAATCCGATTGTAGGGACATAAAATACAACTGACGAGGATTTATAACCTAATCTCAGTTTTAATTACCATATATATTCTCTTTGATTATTATTTTTTTGTTTGGATGAATTTTGTCGTCACTCAGTGTTTGGAAATGTAATCCGTTTGTTTGGGTTGGTAATGATAATTTGGCTGTTGCGCTTGGGGATTAATCCTTAATCTTGGCAAAACACCAGCTCAACAGGAACTAATCCGTTTAAAAAGAAAGAATAAAGATTAATATCAATTGACACTTTGCAGGGAATTCCATCAATAGACGACGATGATTTTGGATTACATTTTTTTGTGGGCTGGAAAGGCCTCTTAATCAAATGAATAAATGTATAAGCAAAACGGCAAAGCTTCAAATGATATCAAACCTGCGTCGAGAGAAAAAAAAAATAGATGTAGTAAAAGTAATTACGGTGCTTGAAGCACACTAAAATAAAAGCAATTAAAAAGCAGAAATCGACGTGTCTGTGCGACCATGGAAGAAGAAGAGGCTGGTGATTCAGTCGGGAGACAGAGGTGAACAAATGTCAGCGCGTCATTAATATTCATGTATTCAAAAGCAAATAAATTCAAAAACAAGTGCTTCACGGTAAATTAGGTGGGTGCGTCAAGGTATTGTGGCCTAATGAATGCTAACTTTTATATGGGGTGTATATTGCCCTGATTCTCCGACCCAACACACCGTGTGCGCTCCTGGACATACGCTCTCTCCCATTATTAGGCGTCAACAGATGGGCCGCCGCCATTGTTTCTGGAGACTTGCGATTTCAAGCAACAGCTGCTGTCACTTCCACGGGAAAGCGCACAGAGAGGGAAAAGTCCCGCATTCAAAGCATCGGTTTGTGAGCGCCAGATTGGGCAGGGCGTTTGCTCTTTTGATGGCGATCATAAACAATGGCCCGTATGAGGATTACAAAATCATTACATCTGTATTAACCACGGGGGGGGGGGGGGGGGGGGGGGGGGGTCATTGAAATGCCCTCCTGAGTCTATTGCCATTTGGCACCAGATCTTAGAAACCGGATCACATCCATTATCCTTACATTTAAATATCAGGTGATGTGCAGCAGTGACTGATGAAAGTAATGCTCTGTAAAGGGACATTTTCGAGGGAGCGTCGATGCTTTAATACAATGTTTTGATACGATAATCCCTTTTATGCACAGCAAAATGTATGTTTTTTATATCCTCTATTCACGTTATGTGCTCGCGCTGTGTATACTCATGTAAGTACTGGGGAGAAGGGGGTGACTTAGACGCTCACAGGTCTTTTCCCTACGGGTTGCCAGACCTGTTATTTTCATTTTACGCACGGACCTGGCATTTTACGCACTGGAATATATTGTATAATCCAATAACTATTGTACTGTCTGGCTTCAAGCTGTGTCGTTTGACTAAATTATTCTAATCCATGTGATTATTAATGTTGTGTTTGCTGTTGTTTCCACAGGTGAGGAGCGCTATATCTGCTGGTACTGCTGGAGAATATTCAAATACCCGAACACACTCAAGGCCCACGTCCACTTCCACTGTGCCCTGAGCAACGGGCGGGGCTTTGTGAACAGCGAGCAGGCCAGAGGCACGGAGACCTTCAGCAGGTCGCCAAAGTCTGGGGACATCCCCAACACTTCCACCTCTCCGAGGAGCGGGCACAGCAACTCCTCCATCTCAGACTCTGGCAGGCGGGCGGTGTCCTCCTCGCCGTTTTTACACAAAGTGGGACTGTCAAAGAAAAGCAGCTCAGAGGAACAGGACAGGGCCCTCGACATGAGCGTCACCTCAGCCAGAAACCAAGGACACATCATTGGCCTCGGCGCTACATCCTCAGTGCTGAGCAGCATGGGCTTCCACCCGGGTGTGCGCTCTGCCTTCAAACCAACAGGCGTTTCAAAAGTCCCAGACGCATCCAGAGAGGACGCAAACGGGAAGCTGAGCGGTTTAGGATTCAGCAAACTCATTGGAAACATGAAACCAATCCGCAATGTAGGTGAGACTCTAAATGGAGGAGGGAGCCACCCTCCAAAGTGCGCACCTGCGATTATGGACACCGCATCTCCAATGGTGCCATGCACAAACGCAATCCGGGGTTTCCCTTTGCTGCCTCATGTGGAGGAGACGTCAGCGTTTAAGCACGTAGAAAGTCGGATGCACTCCGGTCTGTCCCCATCCCGTTACCCCCAGATGCCCCCCGGACTCCATTTTGAGCGGTTCTCTCTCCCTCACTTTGACGGTGTCAAGACATACGGTGGAGACTGTAACATCCCACTCATGCCCCTAACTGTTTATAACGGCGAGCTTCTGTACAGCTCACCTTACTACCCACTCAAATTCCACTTCAGCAACCTCCTCAAGTACCCGGAATCCATGTCCTACTTCGGTGCGCCCTCACTGAATCATGATTTGGGCTCAATTACCAACATAGACCGTGAAATCGCCATGCACACGCAGCAGCTGTCTGAAATAGCCGCGGAGAAGAACCGGACGCGACTGGACTCGATGCCAACCGGGAGCGCCAGCAACGCCGGCTCTGGCAAGCCAAAAAAGGGACACTTGTGTCTGTACTGCGGCAAGCTGTACTCAAGGAAATACGGCCTGAAAATCCACATGAGGACTCACACAGGTTACAAGCCGCTCAAATGCAAAGTGTGCTTCAGGCCCTTTGGAGACCCCAGCAACCTCAACAAACACATCCGGCTCCACGCGGAGGGGAACACGCCCTACAGGTGCGACTTCTGCGGGAAGGTGCTGGTGCGGAGGCGGGATTTGGAGAGGCACGTCAAGTCCAGACATCCCGGGCAGAGCGTCAAGAAACTGGACGACAAACCGGGCGGCTTGTTCGAGGACGCGGAGCAAAAGAGCGACAATGACAGTGATGTGGACGTGTGCTTCACCGACGACCAGAGCGACCAAGAGTCGAGCAAAAATAATGACTGAGATGGTTTCATGCCCACAGAGAGGCTGCTCATTGACATTAAATTATGTACACAAGAAAACTTGTCATTTAGTCTTATTGAACCTTTCATTTTTACATTTTATTGACCCAAAGGCGTCTGAAACATGGCACCAAATTTTCCAAAGTTAAAAGAAATCTCAGTTGAAATATTGTTTTTTGACTTAAGGGGGATTCATGCTTTTGTTTGATGTTTCATCATTAAATATTAGAGAAAAAACAACATGTATTTAGTTGATGTTGACAGTAATCACGCAGATAAAACAATGTTTTCTCTGCTCCAAATGGCCTTTGGGGTCTGGCACGCTTTTTAAAAATCATGCTAAATTAAAGTTTGCCAGTGATTTTGGAGGCATTTTCGTTTGTTTCAAATGCAAATAACCATAACTGTTTCCATATTTTTTTTATGCAAATGGTAAAATCTGTCTTTATCTGCTGCGCCTCAAAATACCGACACTTCTACAAAACCAGCAAAGAATCTGCAAAGAGAACAATGAGTCAACATCACCTTTCAGTCACTGTAAGGAAAGACAGCCAAGGCTGAATATGAGACTAAATTGCCACTAAATTAGATATATTGTTTTTGCAAAAAAACATCCCTGAGTTTAACAAAAAGCCAAAAGAAAAAAAAAGAGCACTACATTCCATCTGAATATGGACGCACTCTGGGAAACTATAAGTTGCTGAAGAATATGATTCTTTTTTTTATTTTGTTTTGTTTTTATTGTAAAAAACAACAACTCTCTTTCATTCCCTTCTAAACTGTCAGTTGCACTTTAAAAACAGCAATGGGCATTTCTTTTCATTTCAACAAAACAGATGCATAAATCGAAATAAAGATCCCCTGCGCCCCTATGAATAACACACTGGACTTAAATTTGCACTTTTCTCGCCGAGGCACGCTGCGCTGAAAGACGCAGCCAGCAGCAGCAGCGCCCAGTTTATTTAAGGAATTATTTCTAGAGAAAGAAAATTGTACTGATTGCAGTTATAGCCTATGTAAAGAAGTGTAAAGTATGATATTTCACATTTTTGTGGAGAAGTGTTGTATACGTTTGTTTATAAGTGATATTGTCTATGAGCACAATATTTTACTCCCGTCCATTAAGTTGTTGGTCTTTTGAATAAATTTAATTTAAAACATCAAAAAAGTTGTTCGAGGTTTTTTTTTCCCCTAATGCGTGCTCAAAATGAGTGACAACGTTTTCCATGTAATACCCGATTTTGTACTCTAATATTCATGAAGTTTGGTGTTTTGTTTTGTGAGATACAATCCCTTAAAAATGCCATTGGACAGAGACACAATATGCCGATAGACGAGAACATTTTGTCTGTTAGACACAATAATAAATCCGCATCGATGCTCAGTCAGTCGGGCCTGTTGCCATCAAGGAAAACGTTAATGCACAGCTGATAAAGCCTAAACTAACAGGGTACCATATGTTTTTTTCCCTAAAAAAAAAAAAAAACAACAAAAAAAAAAACAACCTTCTTGTTCTTCTTGTTCTTCTTGTTCTTCTTCTTCCAATAACAATAACAACAACAACAACAACAATCTTATTATAAATTATTATTATAATTATGAATAATATTATTATAAAAAATAACAATGATAATGATTAATAATAATAACAGCATTAATAACGATATTAATAATAAGAATATTTGGATGTTTTACTAAAATAAAAGTAGCAAAATTTATTTAGCTACTTTTATTAAATTTGTATTTAAGTGAATCATGTAAGTTATGTTAAAACATGTAGCTAATTACAGTTTAAAAAAAGTACTCAATACAAAATACTGGTCTTTGCCAGGTGGAGCTCATTTTCACCAGTTTATAGGCTATTAATATGTTTAACAATGCATCATATTTTATAAATTCATTATATGTTTTAATTGGTAAATAATAGTTAAATAAATGTGGTGGAGAAAAATGAAGTGGCGTCAGATAGTAATATTCAAAAACAAGTAACTCAGATTTGTAAATTCTTACATCCAGTACTTGTGTACATGTATTTATTTACATTCCACTGCTGCTGTCAGCACTGCTCCCAAATTATGGTAAAAATCTATTTGATCTTATTGTGTAACACTTTGTAAACTGATGTTCTGACACATTTTTGCTGTTGTTAAACCTGGACCCCCTTACTTCAAATTATGAAGAATTTTCTTCAGTTTTGGATTCTTCGTTCACTACGGAGGCATACGAGAAAAACAATGTTTTCTACAAAAATTCAACATAACACGGGATGAGTAATTAATACACAAATTATTTCTCTGTGGGTGAAGTATTCCTTTAAGGCATGATTTTTGAGGTAAAAGCTGCTGACTCCTATTTGCACATTGTGGATTCCAGCAGATTTGGTATGCTGTTGTGTCAGCGGCTGCTTTCCTCACACTTCTCCTCCACTGACCAGTCAAACATCTTTCACCTCACACAACAGCAGAGAACACAACTGCAGCCATTTTTGAGATATCCCACTGATGTGATACAAACTAATTCAAAGCCGTATCGACCCGAGTATGGCGGACATTCCTCTGCTAACTACATTTTAGTTGCTTCTAAATTTGATTTCACGTTGTGTCCTGTGTGAGTTTTTATGCATGGCAGACTGGTAGCAGTTGCATATTTCCCTCCACCCTACAACATCTCTTCATTTTGCACACAATTCCCCTTGGCTGGGTGACAATGTAGAATAAGTGCAAAGGGCAACCCACAATATCAGTCAGTTTCATACTTTAAATTAGCTGCTGGTGAATGACCGTCTCCTTTCTGCAAGATGTAAGGGCAGTTTAGGTGTGACCTTGATGTGTTATACTGTCTACATCCGCTCGTGAAATTTTGATAGAATCTGTCTATAGTGTGCTGCTATATTCAATCTCTTCCACCACTTCTGTGCAACATGTTGTCATGGTGGTGACACAAAAACACTTCAACTCCAAAATACAAACAGCAGAAGCCACCCACTCATATATACCTCCTGTTTCCCTTTTCAGGGTCATACACATTTCTTATAAATCCCACACCTGAATGCATTCTATATTCTATTCTATGCTGTTCTATTTGACAAGTATAGGTGCATCACAGATTAAGAGACAATAAAGTCCCTTTATTGTATTTAAGTACTTCACTCGCATTTCATTAAATCTGCTGTTCTGTTTGTGTCTATGATGAGCATTGAGTCAGTTGTACAAATCTGTTGTATGTTGTTGTTGCTGATTGAAACACATTCACTCAGTGCTCAGGCAGCTTCTCCTTCGAGCACAAATCTTACCTTTATTTACCGGCCTTGCTGTGAAGGTCCCATTCTTACATTGAAGCCACAGGTTCAACACACCCACCAGCTCTGAAGAAAAACAGGTGATACCTGAGTGTAGGCCGTGGCTAACGTCAGTGAGTGAGCGAGTCACGTTTGTACTCCAAGTGCATCCCACACACATAAATGTCAAAGCAGCTGAGTATTAATTAGTAACTGTAATGTACTCTCATTATTTGCAAAATGTAGCCCTTAAGTCGCATAGAAGTTACCAGAAATCTTTAATTGGATCCATGGTTGGCTCTGTGCAGGCTGTTGAAGGAACAGTGTGTGAGATTTAGCAACATACTTCTTACATTATATTTACTTGCTGCCTATATATTCCCCTAAATACACACCAGGGGTGTTTCTAGGATTTGAGAACATTGGGAGTTTAGCCTGGACCTCTGTTGGGAGGTTTGGAGGGATCATCTCCCAGGAAATTATTTTTGATAAGCAAGCTCAATTTTAATTATTTACTTATTTATTCATTTATTGTATAATCTGGCACCTTATGTACCCTTAAAAACTTTTTTTCCCCTTTCCAGACTAAATGTCATCTTAAAAATATTAGTAGTTGTTAGTAAAACTGCTATTATTAAAAATGTATTGACTGGAGTTGGAAAAATATTATAGAATTGTACTAATAGAGGTGGAATTTAGTACATTTATTTAAGCACAAGTATGAACGGAATGGCAAATTATGAGGTCTGGGACTTTTTAAAATCATTATTAGGCCTATTCTTATTTTTTAATCATACATATCCAGGGCTATGCATAAAACATCTGGGGCTAAAGCCTCAGATGGCCAGGCTTAATGGTGCCATTGCTACACACTGAACCTGTAAGGGGTAATTCCTGATATTTCACATGGCTGTTTCCTGTCTTGGCATGTTTGAGCAAGAAACGGGCCTATTTTCGTAGACAATTACAATAACTACACTAAGAATACCTACATGTATGTGACAAGTGGTGACACCAGGTAACAAGTTTGACAGAAACCATTTGTGCTGGCACTCCATAGATGTGCTCACTACCCCAGTTCAAGCATGTCTGTTTGGATTTGAGTGGAAGCTTTTGACTCTGTCTCTGAAAAATTTGGCCTTTTCTCTCCAGATAACAGCTGCCCAAAGTGGAGCAGTTCAGATATCCAGAAGGTTTTTTCCATTAGTGAGGGTGAAATGGATGGTGAGGGTGAGTGCGAGTCAGGTGCCTGTGATGGTTAGAACTGAACAACAAAGCAAAGATTTCAATTTGCTGGTTGATCTTTGTTCACCTGTTGGTCACAAGCACTGGATAGTGTTTGAAGGGGTGAGATTGAAGATACAGGCTATCAAATGAGATTTCCCCAAAGGAATGGTGACCTCACTCTTACCATAAGAAGAGTTCAGTGACTGCATACCCAAGCTAACTTGCTTAGAAGGAATTATCCAGAAAAAAAGAGGTTGAATGATACAGTTACTTTCTTTGTGGCTCAGATTTATTTGTTTCAAAGATGAAAAGGCCAATGTGATGCTCGTAACATCTCCCCCCAGTAAGTGCACTGTAAAATCTGACAAGTTGATCTTAATTAAAATAATCTTGGAAACTGACTGGCTTGAAAACGTAAAGTAAATATAATATTATATATAATTATTAGTCTTAATTTGTTTACTTTAAATCCATTTTTAAGCTTACTTAAATATTTAGCTGTGTATTAACTAATTTTTTGCAAGTTGTTGCAACTTAAAAATTACAATTGACCTCACCTTATTCTTTTTAAGTGTTAGCAACTTCAGTAAAACCAAGTTAGTTTAACCGAACTTGATCATGTCAAAGAGGATTTGGCCAGTGATAAATTTAGGTGTTCTGCGAGTTCTGTTTTGTTAAAATGTCTTTAAAAAATACAAGCATGATTGACTAATTTGCAACCAGCAGAATACAGATAAATAGCACAGTGAACTTGGTTTACTGATGTTACTAAAACTTGGAAAGATTGATTTAATTAAACTTGTCATATATAAGTTGTAACAACTTCACCAAATGAAGTAAATATGGTTATATTTGAAGTAAACTTAACAATTAGATATAAAGTGAACGTAAATAAAGATTAATTGTTATATTACTTACATTTTTAAGGTAATTGGTTTCCTAGATATTTTTAAGTAAGATCAGCTTTTCAGATTTTGCAGTGTATACCAAACATGTATTCTCATTATGATCAGCCACAAATGCACACCATGATTCAACCCACAGGAATTATTGTAATTAACTCCAAAGTGTTTTCACTCTCAGCAGGGGAACGACTTCAGAGCTGTCTGTGCCTTTCTGTGTTCACTGTACCCCGTATTATATCCTCTCCTCTATGTACAATACGCAGTGCTCTCCGCTGTGGGCCCCCACATCAGTCTGGACCGAGTCCAGGCGCTGTTTGTGTTCAAACCCCCTTCACTCTCTCACACTATAACACCCTGCTCGCTCATCCCCTCCCACCAGCGTTCTCAATCAATTAGTGCCGTTCATTAGTGGGAACATTGGGAAAAAAGAGTTTGATTGAGAGAGTTTGACTCCCAGCCTAGAATTCGATCCAAAACCAGACTTCACCGGCGGGGCCAACCACAACACCAAGGTTGTTTCCAGGTTACGAATCTCCTAAAGCCTGATGTGGGTATCCTTGATCGCAGGAATCCTTTTCAGACGCTTGCCTTAACTGACCAAGTAACGGATGAGACGTGATGAAGATAACAGATATTTCACATTGGGTATACTATTCACTGCATTCACTGTAAAAGCTAGTAAGCTGAAAAGAAATGTTTCATTGAAGAATTTGTGCTCAGTCTTGCGGAGGTGAAGTTTGAATAAAATCTCATTTTCGACAAAAAGGGAAACTATGCAGAACATGAAGTTTTGATACTGAGGGTGTCCTGACTGTATATATCCAACACTTAATGACAGATTAATTATTTGTTGTACTGATAGCAAAAAAGATGATGGACGGCCTGTTTCTCAGTGTTTGCATTCTCAGAACCACATTTAGCCAGTTTAAATGTTTGAATGAGATTGGAGACAAAAGAACAACAAAAACACGGAAATTCTCATTTGAGCATTTGAATAAGAGCCTTGTAGCCTACATTTATCTTTTCTTTTTCTCTTCCACTGGCTGTGTTGTGGTGGAAAATCATTTAGCCTCTATTCAGCAGCTTCTGATGGGATAAATAAGAGGTTAATGCCAAAGAACATTAAAATGAAGTTGGTATGCCAGCTACAAACATCAAGTCCCAAGGTCTTAAGGCATCTTGATCAGTTTCTCTCTCTCTCTCTCTCTCTCTCTGTGTGTGTGTGTGTGTGTGTGTGTGTGTGTGTGTGTGTGTGTGTGTGTGTGTATTGAAGTGTATTCAAAAATTTCTCCATTCCATTATGTCTCACAGGGATTCTCTGCAGTGCCAGCCAACAGGATCGCCTTTTCTTTGGGTTAAAGAAGCTGTATGCCACATTCAGAGTATTAGTACAGCAGCCAACCACTATTTTCTGTGTAAAGGTGTTGTGGAGTAATGGCATCTTGAGAACAGAATGAAGTCCCACTGCCTCTATGTTTGTTGTAATCTGTGTTTCTCTGTGGTTTGTTGTAATCTGGGTTTCTCTGGGGTTTGCTGTAATCTGAACTTCTCTATGGTTTGCTGTGGTAACCTTGTCCAAGTGTGCGTGCCTGTTAGTGCATTTGTGTATCCCATTTCTGCCGTCTAGGCCAGCTACTTCTGGTTTAGTGCTTTTCTAACTTGAATTGGGAAACAGTGATTTAATCGTGTGGCTCTTCTAGACTTTCCAAATATTATCGGACTGCATGAATCAAATCCTGATAGTGAAATGAAAAAGGTCACAGGGGTTGTGCCACTCAAGAAAATGTATCTACTGATTAACAAATGTCTCTTTCACAATGCTAGTCATTGGGAAAGAGTCTTTTGGGCACAATGGCATCCCATGATGGAAGTATAATTCCACTGCTTAGCCACAATGAAAATTTACTTCAAGGCCCAGCACATGCCACAAATGCCTGGGGGACTTTAACTTTTTATACCACGACTTCCTTCTTTGCTCCCATCATAATCACTTGGCCACCTGAGGTCACTGCCTACCTTTAACGTAAATGTAAGTAGTACAAAGCTGCTTGAACAAAAGACCTATAGGGTCATTTTCTTGGGGGGAGGACAGTTTCAGATTTCACCCCAGCTACAGTGTGTGTGTGTGTGTGTGTGTGTGTAAGTGATGTGTTTCTCATCAAGGTTATGCCAGTTGTTTTCCGCTCTCTCCTCCTGGATGAGGGATTCAGAGACAATGGGCTCAAGGAAAACTTCAATGATAACACTCAATACAAATAAATAAATAAATAAATCTAACAGTTTGACGGAATGTATAAAGCAATACATTCTCCATCAGGTTTCTCACACAATAATCAAAACAGAGAAAACTTGTCCTTAAGTGTTGCTATTGCCACTTCAGGTTAAAATCACTCGCAGAATTTTGAAGAGTCCTTAGTCCTCTGTGACTACCAACAACAAAAACATGCACCTTAAAAATTTCAAGGCTGTCTTATTTCTTCTAGAATCGTGAAGGCAGCTGGAATTTTTCCTTCAAATCTCAGGCATCTCATCACTTGACAGGTGCAAGAGCCCACCCACCCAACACACACAGACCTATTGAACGATTCAGAGACAATGTAATGCATTCCCAAGTGTGTTTCAGGTCTTTATCCCTGTTGTTGAATAGGCTGATTTTCAGCAAGACTGTCAGCTTGTCAGTCTTTCATTGGACCAAACCAGTTTGGTTCAGTAAATGTACCCACATTAAAGTGTCAGGTCACCCAGATGAGGGAAAAATCCGTCTTCTCACGTATCTCTGGTAGCATGTAGCCATGCACAATGGTTTATTTATTCAGTTTTTGAAATATTGGTTGCTGAGATGTCTGATGTCACTCCAACACAATGGAAATTAATGGAATTTCTGGCTTTGGCCCTCATACAGTATATATGAAAACTGAACTATGAATAACTTCAGCAGCAGCATGTGTCTACAGAATCACTGTCCTTGTTATATGCATAGAGTTTGCTATGACCAGTTTCTGTTCACTGAACCCTCAACTGATGAATTAGTCCCCTTGGAAACTATTTGCAGGAAGATGACAGTAATTTCTTTTGTACATTTCTGCAAACCAAAGATATTACAATTGTACATTATTCCAGGGCATACATTGAACTTTTCAAAACTATATTTTAACAATATTGTGATTAATTTGAGGTTCTCTTTAGGTGCAAGAAAAAAAACCTGGTTATGGTTAGAAAAGATTGTATTTTGTTTTAAAATACCCGCATTTAGTGGCATAATCCTGGCTGGAAATGCAGTTGGAAATGTATTGATTTCTTACGGCTGCTGAAAGCGCAGCAATGACTCACTAAAAAAACAACCAGTTTCACTGTGTTTTGGTCTTGAACAGTTGTCTGCGGTCATTTGAGGCTTTCTGGGTGTTTCGCCAAGGTGACATGCCATCCACTATTTCCACCATTCCAACCTCCCCAACAACAAAGTCATGTACTAAGTCCCTTTAGAAGTATTGATATGATATGTGCGAAATTTACAAATGTAACATATCTGAGGTTTGCATAAAATAAATTCTCAACATTTTCTCCTGGTGACTGTGATGGCTGCAGAAGGCTGCTGTCACACTTTTCTCTACTTAAGGGAAAGAGTGTCTCTGTTCTCACCTTAAATCTCAGCTTCCCACGTGTGCGACCAGCATGATTTTTCTGATATCACAACTAGTTTGGAGCTAATGATGGTCCAATATGCGACTTACACAAGTGAGATTTGGAAAGTTGAAACACTGAATGCAGATTCACTGAGAACAAACTTTTAAGTGAAGCAAGAGACATGTTGCATCTGACAGTAAAACTTTTGGAGAGAAAAATATTTGAATATTTGTGTGTTTTAGTGAGGGAGAAGGACTAGATGTAATATCAACAATCTGTAATAAGGCAGTTGACCTTTGTGTGGATAAACCTCATTAGACACAAATGATTATTCTGAACAGCGATTAAAAAAAAATGTCTAAAAGGTAACTAAAGTTCTCATCCTTAAGATTTCTCCTGAGCTTTATTAGTGAGCCTTTGACACTAAATAAACCAGCTTTAAATAAAACTCTGAAGTCACTTTAAACTCTTAATAAACATGCAGAAATGTAACATCAGTTGAAAATCAGGACATCTCCCCTGAATTATCAAGATTATGTATGTAGAGTAGAATCAAATGAAATAAATAAAATATATTCAGCTAGTTACATAAAAATCCTTAAATATGACAAGGGCCTGTAGTTCATACCAAAAGACTGACAAACAAACAAGATATTTTTTGTTATTTTCATGATGAAAGTATTTGAATTAGTGTATGTGTGTTTTATTTTCCTCAGCGTGGGAAACTAAACTCCAGTTGTCATTTATCTTTTGTTGTATTTTTCTGTAAAATGTTAATTCAAGTTTGTTTTTTTTGCCTTCATGTTGGGGCGGGGGAGTCTGTTTGTATGTGCCTCTGGTTTCTTGACCTCTCCTTATTCATTGTTTTGAATTCATCTGGATTTCATGCAGTTTTTAATTGTGTGCAAATAAACTAAAACCAGTAGCAAAGGCTGGAATACTCAAAAAAGATAACACAAAACTTAAAACTCTAGGAGACAAACTCAAACTAAGAAACACCACTCACTGGGGAAACACAGATAACAGACTGATGAAGAACAAAACAGTTCGGCTGGTATATATAGGGAGGGACTGATTAGGAGTGCAAACAGCTGAGCAGGAGGTGAGCCGACTGCAAACTCATGAGGGACAGGTGAAACTAATCAGGGCTGGGCAGAACAATTGCAAAGTTGGGGAAACACAAAGACAGAAAGGAAAATGAGAGATGACACAGGAGGAGTGAAACTATAAAAAAAACACAGGACACAAACTTAATATGAATGGATACATGAAACAAATAAAAACAAACAGAAAACACCTAAACAAAGTAAACAAGATAAGACTACACGCAGAAAACACAGGATTATGACACACAAGGAAAATAGAAGAAAGTAAAACAGGAAACATGACTGAGTAAACACAACAAAGTAACACAGAAAACCCAAGACCTAGAGATCAAAATGCTTATAATAATTAAATGTGAAGAAAAGGCAACTCATATAACTTGTATGTAAGATCCTCTTCAACAAAAAGTCTTTGGCAAAAGCCTGAGGGCCTGTGGACACAGAGCAGGATGGTGACACTCAAGATCTTCCAGCTGGGACCTCATGGAGCTCTCAGTCTTCTCTCTCTCCTGGTCCTTTTCCTGGAGAGTCTTTTTGAAGCCCTCTATGGCCTGACGTAGAGATGTCTTGTCCTCCTGCCACTTGATGCGATGGCTCTCCAGCTCCTGCTCTTTAGAGCAGCCATGAGGGTGTTGTTTTCCTATTTTTTTTTTCATCAAGCTTAGCCATGTTGAGGCTCTGAATTTCTCCATGTCTTCCAGCAGGGAGTGTTTTTCCTGCTGCCTTTGGAGATGGTCACTCACCAGCTGCTCTTCAGCCTTCTTCAGCATAGCAACAAGGTCATTTAAAAAAAAAAAAGGTGTGTGTATGACTTTAAAGTTATTAATAAGCACTTTTTTCATGTGACACATGTACACAAGCAGCTCCCATATTCAATGAGCTATAATGACTGATTTCCCTGTTTTTTCTCATTTCCGAACTTGTAAAATACTGCCGCTTTGACAGTGCTTTTGGTGTAAGATCACAAAAGTGACCTTTCAGGTGCGCTGAAACACCGCTGGACTGTGTCAACTGAGAACATGGCTAGACAGAACTGTTTGTGGTGCTATCATATGCCGCAGGGTGGCTGAATAGCACCTCCCGCAGCACCATGATATGTGGACGGGCAGTGTCAGTTAAAAATACGACCAGATGGAACTTGTTGTGTCCATCTGATACACCACTGGGCTACGCTGCAGATTGAAGCATTGCTGGTAACAATGTAATATAGGTAGCACAAAGGTTCCTATTGGGCGGTGGGAGGGGCCAACACATTCTCAGTCCAAACTCGTCACAAGGTGCCGCCCTATCAGGACCTTCGACATCAATCAGTGACGATTTAGGTATCCTTGTGCATTAGCTGTTACTGCTCTGGGATGCTGTAACGGTGATGTCAACAAATGCACGTGGTGCACAATCGGTTTTGTCCGTCTGCGTTGTCAAGTGACACCGTCCATGTGTGTTGCATGTCGACGTGCCCTCTGCCATTTGGCTGTCTGCCAGTATATGATTACAACGCCACTGGTTCTGCCTGATCGCATTATCATCTGATGTGTTTGTGTATGCTGCATGTGGACGCAGAAGGTGGCTTTTGGCCTCATATTCGTACCCCAAAAACACTGACAGAGTGACACTATTTGACAAGTTCAGAATGAGAATGGATCCAACAAACCTTGGATTTTAGTCTAGGAGTCCAGTGTTCCCTTCCCATCTGAATGTGATGTGCCTTTTTTGATTAATCCTAAGCATGTGCTTTGTTGATGTCCTCGTGCTGGTAGCTGCATCGTGCAACATCAACAGCAGGTGCAGAAGAATACCTAGAGCATAATATGTAGACGCAGAAGTCCACTGACAAAGTGGAAACGTGACGACTTGAGATGAGAAGGTGTTGGCTTTTCTCCAAAGGGAGCACAAACAAAATAGAAGTAAGAACCAGTAAACATGAAGTATCACTGTGCTCGATGTGTTATGTTCTTCTTTGCTTTTTTTTTAAACTTTTTTTTTCTTTCTTTTCTCCTCTTCTTTTCTTCCTCTACTTCTTCTTTCTCTCCATTTTCTATATATTTTCTTTCATTTTTCTCATTGAAAATCAATAAACATATTTCCAAAAAAAGAACTAGTAAACATAATGGGATGTTAACATGTTATTTCAAGGCCACAGTCCAATTTCTTTGTTAATGAAAAATAAAAACACTGTTGGGACTATTTTTAAAGCATGCAGCAAAAGATTGGCTCCACAGCTGAATATTTCAGTTGACTCGGTTCTCTGATGAAGCACGGTTGGTAAAACAAAGACATGTCTCTGACAGAGAGGCAGTGAGTGCTTGTCTCAGTTTCTCAGACTGTGTGAGGTCTGACAGAGTTGATGCTGAGTGACTGCTCTGCTGCTGGCAGCCTGCTCTCCTGGAGCAGGTAGACCAGGAGATGAACGCAGGTAGAGTCAACACGCACGGCGGGTCAGATAGAGCTTGAAAGAGTTGGGACAAATGGAACAAATGGCTCCACATGCACACAACATGTATACAACCTCATACGCATCATCTTAAACTAATGATGACCCAGCTGTAAACCCAGTCATGGAAAATTTTGACATGCAGACCTCCTGGCAATGATAGGGGTTTGAGAGAGTGGATGCAAAGTGACAAGGATGCTGCTGGCAGCCAGCCCTCCTGGAGCAGGTAAACCAGGTAGAGTAAACACACACAGCTGGTTTCACAGAGCAGCAGACACACACATACGAAGGAAAAAAGCATGGGGGAACATGAAAAGACACTCTGATAGATGTTGACATGCATACACACAACTGTAAAGAGTTATACAGGAAGGTACACAGAAAGACACAAGTTGCAGTCACAGAGACGGACAGCTGGATATCCGCCTTTTATTCTCCATAGTCTAAAGGTAAGAAGGACTGTCTTTATTTTGGGGGAAAAATAAAGGAGGGCACTTCCTTGCATTTATTTTTATTTCTCCAAGCTGGCAATAGCCATGGCCAGAGGCGTTATGTTTTCGGGTAGCCCATTGCATTATTGTGGCTGATATCTTAAGAACATCTCAACAGAATTTCATGAAATTTGGCCCAAATGTCCACTTGTACTCCTGAACTGATTAGATTTTGGTGACCAAAGGTCAAGGACACTGTAACCTTGCATCCATTTCATTTTCGTAAATTGCAAATTTCAAGGTGGCCTTGATGGAATTTCATCAAATTTTGCACAAACATTTACTTGGACTAAACCATGAGGTAATTAGATTTTGGTGGTGAAAGATCATGGTAACCTGGAGTGACTTGGTCTGTCCCATTTTCATGAATGAAATATCTCAAGAACGCCTTGAAAGACTTTATTTAGATTTTGCACAAATACTCACTTGGACACAACAATGAACTGATTGGACTTTGGTGTGAAAAGTCAAGGTGACCTTCCATCTGTCTCATTCTTGTAAAATGCATTATCTTAAGATGGTCTTGATGGAGTTTTCTCAAATGTGGTACAAATGTTCACTTGGACTCAAGAAAGAACTGATTACATTTTTGGTAGTTAAAGGTCAAGGTCACTATGACTTGCATCCATGTCATTATCATGAACACAATATCTCAAGAAGGCCTTGGGGGGATTTCCTTTTATTTGGCACAAACATCCACTTGGATTCAGGGATTAGCTGATTAGAATTTGGTGATCAAAGATTCAAAATCCAAGGTCACTGTGACCTTGTGTCCATCTTATTCTCATGAATGTGATATCTCAGGAATGCCTTGAGAGATTTTTCTCTAATTCGGCACAAACAGCCACCTGGACCTAAAGGATGAACTGGTTGGATTTTGGCAGTCAAAGGTAACTGTGACCTCACAAAATATGTTTTTGGTCATAAATCAAATATGTATATGCTAAAATGTCACAAAGTCAACCTCACTGTGACATCATAATGCTCTGCAAAAACACTTTTCTGGCCATTATTTAGTGCCATAACTCAGAAACAGAAGGGGAGACATATGGTCAGAGACTAAATTGGTAATCTTAGATGTCCCCCTTGAAACTGTGCTGAATGTATAGATCTTCTGTGTTGCCCTAGGGAAGATATGTGCAAAGCACCCATGTTTTAGAATTTGTAGCTTATTTGCAGCAGCATTCATAGTATTCAAATACTGTCAGTTGTCATGGCTACATATAAGTCTGGACAGACATGGATTTAAACTGCAACTTGACTGGTTTGCAGAGGCATACAACTGTGAGCCAGAAATTCTAGTTAGCCTTTCTAACTGATCGAGGCGGACAGGTGAGCAGACAGGCTCTAAAGACAGCAGCAGAAGAAACAAGCTGACATCTTGGCCTCAGATGGATAAACAAGCAGAGACTGAAGGTAACAAGGCCTGTGTGTGTCCACAGCCTCAAATTCTGTCAGAGGGAGACTATTAGTCCCTGTTTGTGACCCAGCCTGTCAGTTGTGATAGCAGCAGGTAGAAGGTTGAGACTGTGGCACACCAGCTGTGGCTCACTGGTACCCTCTCCTCCTCCGTCCCTGCACCACCTCTGCAACACAAACACATGCTAAACAGGCCACTGTCTCCACTGCCTCCCACATTCAGCTGCAAATGAGCCCGCTTTGGGCCCCATCCCTGTTTGATGTCATGAATAATGAGGATGGATTTTCATTTGCGCAGGTTTCTGAAAAACTATAACCTCTATTGTTTAGCACCCTCACATCAAGCAGTCAGGTCTGTGAGCTCTGCAGTCTATTCAAGTTACAAACATACCATTCAAACCCAGACATTAACGGACAGATTTTGTAAAATAAATACACTAATATTGTAACTACATAGCACACTACTACTGAGACCGAGAAACAGTGACCTTTGTAGGATTGGTACATTCAGTGTCTCAGCATGTGAAGCATCCTTTTGAAGTATCATGTGGACCTTCTGGCAATGATGGACATCTGACAAAGTTGATGTGAAGTGGTGCCTCGCCTGCTGGCAGACATAACAGGAAAACATGAAACTCATAAAAGCACACAGATAAACTGCATTCAGAAGAAGCATGTGTTAAACATGAATGGTGGATATATACATCAACAAACATATGAGTTAAAACACCACATGATAGAGAGACTGAGACAGTGTCGAACAAACCCAGACACACGGGACACGGGAGTCCAGTGTTTGCTTTTCTTTTGAATTTGATGTTATTTTCCCTACACCTTACCATGTGCCTACTTCCCCTAATCCTAACCACCCCTGACTTTGTCGCCTAAACCATCCAGCTTTCATTTTTGTAGACGTTCAGGTGTGGGTTGCCATGCACTGATGTTTCCAACATCATCCCACCATATGCATTTGTTGACATCACTGTAGCAGCATCCCAGAGCATAAATAGCAGACGCAAAAAAAAAAACAAAACAAAAAAAAAACAGCAGATGTTTGGAGTGAGAACAGGATGGTTGTTCTCTCTGCTTCAGCGTCAGAGGCTCTGATAGAGTGATTTATTTTACCTTCGGACTGAGCCAGGCAAGCTGTTTCCCCCTCCTAAACTTCTGCAGACACACCCAAATGACTTGAAAATGTGTACATTTTTGTCAGGCCCAGCTGCAACATTATAGAGGGACAGAAACAAGTGAGGCAGTAAAAGTAGCAGGTCTAGATGTCATCGATTGACTGGCGGGTTAAAAGTTGGATTTAATTGAAGCCCACAGGCTGCTACAAGCTACTATTGACAGGCTGCTTATGCCAGTCTATAAGGGAGTAACAGTTAACTGATCAACTTATCATCCTTGCTGACACTGCTGAGGTGCAACTCAGCCAGCGCGTTCAGATTTGAATAATTCTGTCGTGTGTTCAGCACGGGACTGTAGGAGAGATGTTATCAATACTGAGGAGGACCGAGCTGTACTGCTGGAATGGCTCTGTATCTTTCAGCTGAGTCTGTGGCGCAAGATGTGA
Source organism: Plectropomus leopardus (assembly GCF_008729295.1). Lineage (NCBI taxonomy): Eukaryota > Metazoa > Chordata > Actinopteri > Perciformes > Serranidae > Plectropomus > Plectropomus leopardus. The sequence goes on from NC_056469.1 coordinate 7,809,773, forward strand.
TGAATGTGGTCCATTGATTTCCTCATTACCCTCAGCCTACTAAACAACCAGGCGACTGCTAATGCACTGGTCATTACCATTCAACTTGCTGTTGTGTTTAAACTGAAAACCAAAAAAAAAACCCAAAACAAAACACAGAGCACAGATTTATTATTCTAAATTGAAAATACACAAATACTCGTCAATCTTTGCTTTAACTGATCAGTTACTTTGGAAATTTATTGATTATCAGATGCAAAGTGGCTTGGTTATTCACATTGTGCAAACACATACATTTCTGGGTAAAGTTTGAGTAACACCAATCTATCTCAAGGTATTTCTTAAATACCACTATGAAGCACACATATTTTTTACATGTGTGCATAATTGATAAAAAAAAAATAGATTTGTCCTGGGGAATATTTAGAAGAGCATTACCTACATTTATAAATGATTGCTTAAGTTTATCATATTGTTAAACCCCCAAAACTGTAACTTTTGGAAGTTATCGAGATGTACTTTGCAACTGTTTTACACATTCCTAAACATCTAGTTAAGATATGTTTTTAGGTATTTTTTAACCCCTTGCTATGCTTTGTTGTTCATTTTATGAGGTTCTCTATGAGAACATGCAAATGTAAAATGGCAATGGTGACCTAAATCACTTGCTGTCAAGTGATTCTTCTTGATGGTTCTCCTTAACAATGCTTTTAGCATAGCTCTGTGGCTGCAATGTCAGTTGGTTGGTCCACCATTTTGTTCTGGGCTAAAATATCTAAACTGTTTGATGCATTGCTATGCAATTTTGTGCAGACATTGAAGGTCACCAGAGGATGAACCCTACTGACTTCAGGATAAATTATCACTTCAGTGATACCCTGACTTTTCATCAAGCGCTATCATTTCATTTGATTTGTTCAACAACCTAACAACAAGATGGTGAACGTGATAAACATTATATTGTCTTAGTGTCAGCATGATAGCATTTTCACTGTGAGCATGTCAGTATGCAAATGTTAGTGTTTAGCTTAAAGCACTGCAGTGCCCAGGTCCAGCCCCACAGAGATGCTGGCATGGTCACAGACTCTTATTCTTCTCAAAGTCCACAGACATTGAGGTTGGAAAACTCAAAATTTCTTTTTAACTGTAGAATGAATGTGTAATGTGCCTATCTGTATTTAATGGCCTAGTGTTATAGAGATGCATGCTGGGATGAACTCGAGGTCTTGTCATTATGAATAGGTTAAGCACTATAGAAAATGATAGATTAACAGTCTCTGCTTTGACTGTGGACATGAGTACTGCCAAGGCTTCTTTCTTTTCAGATACACTGTATTGACTTCAGCATACTCCCTTTACAGTTTATGTTTTTGCTTTTTTGTGTTTTTCACTTGTGGTGTCATTGCCATGTCAGTCTAGATTGTGTTTTTCTCAGCTGCTCAACTTGGAGAGGTCCAGGTTTTTACATACAAGCCGCAGCTGGGAGCAAAAAGTCAAAATGAAGACACTTGTCAGATAAGTAAAACCATATTTTTAATGGGAAACGTCCAATATTCCACAAGGCTGTCATGAATTGAATTCTTGCTCTTCTGCCTTTATTCAAATGAACGTTTATGGATGTAAATGTATAGGGTCATAATGCATCTATTCAGTATAAAATATATGAACTCCATCATCGACTTTTTGTCTATAATAACCTTGTGTTGTGAGCAAGGGTGTGTGCGCTTAAAGACAACTTTTTTTTTCCCTTTTCTCTTTCACATCCTTGGGGGACAATCATTACCAAACATTACAAAGGCTAACTATTTAAACCCTTGCTCCTATTGAAATCCAATTCATACAGACTGAAGAAGAGAACTTAAAAAAGAAAGAAAGGGAGGGAAAAAGGAAACAAAAGCTTAGATAGAGTCTGAGAGAACGTGGAGGAGAGAATGAGGATGGGAAAGACAGAAAGAGATGGAAAGAGCGAGACACGTATAGAGAAAGAGATGGTGAAGAGGAGGCTCTTTTGGGGTGCAGTGGGCTGTGAGACAGGTCCATTCACTCTGATCTAAACACTGTGTCCCACTGTGCATCAGTGCTCTCACCCAGGCAGCCAACACTGCGGCCACAGACTCAAAGTTAACCAGTCAACTCCATTACAGTGCAGGGGGCGTGTACAGACCTGCCACACCAAAGGGATCACGCCGGCCGGCCAAGAATATTAATTGCTTTTAAATGAAGTGGAAGTCTCTTTATTGGGTGTCTGGTGTTGGTTTGTTATCTGCAGGACTGAAAAGGCCTCACTGCTCTTTGGTCTTGCCGCCTTTGAAAGAGAAACTGACTCTGGATGAGGTCATTGATCAGCAGGGGCTGTATACTCCCAGTGGGTTTTTGTGTGTCCTGCCCCTTTAACTACAGCTATTGTACTTTACCCATTCTTTCCTCAATGGACTGTGGTCAATAAACATATTTGTTAATGATGCTTCCTCCCAAATGTAGATTGAGCCCAAAGTATGTGTATGGACAATGTGTTTGTTTAAGATATTCAACTTTTCAAAGATAAGGAACTGAATGCTCAGTGTATTACTGTAATAGATTACTTAGCAACATGTCACAGTAATCTGATTTTTTTATTAAGTAAAGAGAGCAAAAGTTTCCTTTCTACACAGGTTTGTGTAGAAAGGATCATGTGACAGACCAACCAGACTGTTCTCACTCTAAACTTGTCAAATATGTCCACTCTCAACAGTGTCAGATAACAATGTGCTCAGGCAGAACCGGTGGACTGCCAGATGACACTGGGCACATCCACATCCAATGCACGTGGGTGGTGTCACTTAAAAACGCGGCTGAATGGAACTGGTTGCGTACACATGAAACGCTGAAGGACAGCATCAGGTAATAACACTGCTGGTAATAACGTAATATAAGGTGCACAAGTGTGCTTAGGTGGATTGGTCCCAGAAACAATCAACTTTTGTGCAGCAGTCCAGAGTTCCTGGATGTGAGGGTTTTTTTCTATACCTTACTATGTGCCTCTTTTGCCTTAAACCCAACCATCTGTGACTTTGTTGCCGCATCCCAGCCATCCTGACAGTCCTTGCTATGTGCTGTTGTGTAAATATAAGGAATGGCTGCAGCATCCATCCACGTGCATTTGTTGACATCCTGGTAATGGGTACATTGTTGTTAAGTCAGGTAAAGAGCTCCCAGACCATATTGCCCCCCCCCCCCCCCCCCCCCCAACCACACATTCTGTATCTTTGCATAGTGAGGCTTTATAACTGAACAAAAACATTCCCAAACTGACTTAAATGATAGTTACTGGTAAACTGTGTGGGTTTTTGTGTGGAGTTTGAGGTTATACGAGCGCTGTGACTTTACCATAGGGACTGAATTTCTGGAGAGCTGTATGCAATCACTCCATCGAGTGAGCGTTAAACAAGCTGTTGATTAATAATTAATACCTCGTAAACGTAGGCTGGTTGCTTGTTAAAGCGCAATGTCTTGTTTTATACTTCTGTATGTTTTAGATATAGATAATGTTACATGTGGATATAGAGGATTCTTGTGCAGCTTTCAGATGCCTTTGCTAAGTATTTAAAACCCTTGAACCCAGAGCAAATTGGTGTGATCTCTTTCAAAAACATGGTAAAAAAAGGATATATGCTACTTGGGAAGAAATGTTTCACGATTTGCAAGAAATTTGTAAATTCAGAATTTTTTTTAAAACAATGGGGAAAATGTCTAGTAAAAAAGGCAAAAGCTAGGGAAAACTATATGTATGGCTAATTATCATAATAACATACATAAATTGATGTTACAGAGTTATTCTACTTATAAGTATTTTTTAGACTAATTTTCAGGAAATGTTCTTTGTACTTAATTACTAATTTCCTCCTACTATTTCTTCTTTTTTTGCTAAATGCTTCTTTGCCATGTTTTTGAAAGAAATCGAGACAATTTTCTCACATCTCAAAGGGTAAATGGTACTTTAAAACTGGGCTGAATAACAAAGGCAAAGTAAAAAATAATGTAACTAATAATTTTTGCTGTTGTGCAAGAAATGATAAAGCAATGAAATTACTTTTCTAATGAGTAAAATGTTATGAGATTTGATTACATTTTTCCCTTACCCAGCACTGCTGATGCTCAAATGTGAAATTTCCTATTAACTATATTTTATACAACATTTTATAGATCATGAAAAATGGACATTGTCCGATCACAACAGAGACCATAATAAAGCAAATATGAGCACCATGTACTGCACACGAGGCGTTATTATTTTGTCTTGTAGGTAAGTCATCGCCGCCTGGCTGTGACTGAATGTATTTCCACCTGTGAGCCCTGTCGGGACGACAATGGCTGCTGTAGCTCAAAATCATGTACAGTGTGTTCACCTCTCTGGTCCCCACTGAGCTCTGTGTCTGAGGCCTAGCAGGCTAGCAGGGGGAGAAGATAGAGGACATTATCTATAATTCCCCGTGCTGTCTCTCTCTCAAAAGGGGCCCGGGTACCAAACAAAGCCCTGCTGCTAGACAGCTCTGGAGATGAAGACGAAGCTGAGGTTTCACATCCCTGTGAATAAGGTTAGATATTAATCCAGCTAAGAGAAGAAAAAACATGCTACAGGTTGCTTTCTCAGCTTCTTTTGTGGGAGTATTTCTTTGTGTTGCTGTCTGTCTGGCTTGTGAATAGGACCCCCCCCCCCTCCTTCTTACTATGTCCATTGAAAAAAATGGCTTCTAAATACAAGCTATTAGAATATTTGTGTAGATGAGTAATAAGTTATTAGTTGCAATTACTGGTCATCTATTAGTTTGATATAATAGACTGATTAGGCAGCGGCCTTTTAACTTCTGAAGAAGTAATTTGGAAGACAGCCTACCTTTGACAAGGCAAAGAAAGGTTTCCTTTATTCAAGCCATATCTGGCTATTGTACTAACAGACATGTTATAATGGGATTACTAGCGACTACAGTGGACGGATAAAATCAATGGCGAATGCATCATTTTGTATAATTCACAGGTACTGGAGATGAGAAGAGATCTTGGCTAGTGAGAGGGCACTTCAAACAGGATGAATAGGCAGTGCTATACGCATTACACAACCTATATTTAATGTAATTTACTGCATATGGGAAATGGTGGCAAGAAATTTTGCTTCCTCTATGTTTATTCAAGGTGACTTCAACACATTTTGACTTTTGGAGCCTCAAAAATGTTACATTTTGGCCTGTCTAAGGGTGACCTGTGTTTGACCTTGGAGAAATTGGAAGCAAAGCCTCCTCTGCACAGGTAGTACTGGTCCTTTGTCAAAGATGATGACAAAACCGCCATTCATATTCTGTTGGAGTTTTCCAAGGACAGCCCATTGTTGTCAAACATATCCCTGCCTTAAATCTTTCATAATAAAGAACAATGGCAGCTCTTATGGTCATAGTGCTTGGGCTGCTTCTGTTTTGATCCTTCTGTCTCTTGCCTTGTTCATTATCTTCAGTCCAAGGATATACTGGTAAATCTTTGCCGCAGTATTAACAAAACTGTTTGAACACATTTATGTGCTTGAAAAAAAAACACTCAAAAAATAAGGGCAGCTTTGTGAGTGAAAACCTGACATGAGGTGCCACAGGAGTAGTGGTGGAACGTGACTAAGCGCATTTATTCAAGTACTGTACTTGAGTACACATTTTAGGTAATTGTATTTTACTCTTGTACTTTCTCTCCATGCCCCTTTTTACTTTTACTCCACTATATTTCAAATGGAAATACTGTGCTTTTTACTTCACTACAACTTAAGTTCCTGTACAAGTTATTCCTATAAAAACATGACCAGAGTTTATAAAATATGGTGTTTTGTTATAAATTAAATTACCAAAGAATTTATACAAGTAAAGCTGCAACCATTAGTTAATTAATCAATCAGACAACTGAAAATTAATTAGCAACTATTTTAATTTTAGTCATTTTCTTTCTTTCTTTTTTTAATATAATTTTGAGGCTTTTGGGAGTTTTGGGGTGTTGTTTTCTGTTTTTTTTCTAATAATTTTCAAGGGTTTTGTTTTTTCTTTCTTTTTTTTTTAAATAATTGAGTTTTTGTGGGTATTTTTTATCTTTTCATTTTGGGGGTGTTTATTTTCTTTTTAAGAATTTTGAAGTTATGGGGTGTTATTATCCATAATAAATTTTATTTGGTTCTTAAAAAACATTCTCTGCATTGGGTTCTTTTACTTTTAATGTTTGGAGTACTTTTCCAGTAACAATTTCAATGTGGGACTTTTACTTGAAAGGGAGTATTTTCACATGTGGTATTAGTACTTTTACTGAAGGAAAGGATCCGGATACATCTTCCACTATCGCAAAGAAGCTTCCTATGGTGTATCAGCATGACAAAACGAGGCTTGTTCGTGAACATATCATGATCAGTGTCTTCTGGCTGTGGTGCACAACAGAGATGAACAGAGGATGTTCTTCATGCCTCTCCACCCTTCAGTTACTGGCTCAGGTTGTGCTTCATGCCTCCTCATTCACCAGTGGCCGCAGATGGAGTGCAGGGTTGACGCTGGGCCAAAGAACCCAAAACAATATCATCTTTCCATTGGTGGCAGACAAGACAAGTGCATTGCTTTCTTTCCTACCCACTTGTCTTCTCTCTTTATACCTCTGCTCCTTCCTCGCCTGTTGTTTATTCTAATGTGGTCCGGATGGAGCAGCTGGTGGTGACATGGGGTTGATTATGCTGTTCCCACAGTGACATATTCAAAGGTGGCTGAGGAAGGCGCCATTGTTGCCTCTGATCTGTGGATGACAGCCCTGCCTGTTGCACCAGCTCCACACTGGCGACCCCACGGTGAGAGGGGAGCAGGGCGTGCGTGCAGGGACACGTACAGTGCATGTCAAGGTTTAACTGATACAGGCTTTTGAAGGGATTTACCAGGATATTTGGTATGAGTCTCCTGATTACCAGTATTTTTCTGCTGGTATGAATTATTAATGCTTAAGAGATTAGCTGTAGCACTGTATTTTTTATTAGTAGTCTATGAAAATGAATCAAGGTATACACTACTGTATACTCTCTACTGGAAGCCAGGCTAATGAAATCATGACAGAATGAGCAGCAGTTTGATCAACTGAAAAAAAAAAAAAATCAAGTGGTCTCTAATATCTTATTCTTTATTCCCCAAATCAGCTTCTCATTAGTTATTCACATAACTTATAAACTACCATTAAAAGAAATAATTTTGACAGAATAAAAAATTTAAAGTTGAAACAGTCAAGTTACAACTTTAAAATGAAGTTGTTCATTTTTAGTAAACAAGTTTTAGTATAATGCTGTAATAAGCAAAATTGTGACAGATTTTTATTTGTTGTGACAGGGAATATTGAAGTTTAGCTGTAACACTACTTTGAAGTGGAATTATGATAATATTACTAATTTATAGTGGTCTGTGCTTTTATAACAATGCTACATTAAGTGGGTTTGAGGACAATTTCTTAATACACATTTAAATTAGTTAATTTTGTTATTTAATATGAAAAAAAAACAAGAACAGATGCTCCACTAAGTAAAAATGTGATGAAAGCCATATAAAAAGGTTAGATTCACATTGGATGCAGAAGCAGTGCGTGAGCGTCACCAAAGCTGTTTTTGTTTTTTGGGGCGCCTGTGTTAACAAGTCAGAGCATTCACAATGCCTGCATGAGCAATGCTTGTCAGGCATATCTCAGCTGCCTGTCAGCAGTGGCACATCTAGAGAAACGGTGACTTGCTGATTTTTTTCTGTCTGCCGTGTGCGGTTGTCTATAGAAAGAGACACTGAAAATGGTGTTTTGATTATTTTATTGACTCTATACCACATTCACGAAAGTTTAAAAGTCTCTCTCTGTCTGTCAGAGATGAGGAAATGCAAAGATGTCTTTACTCAAACTTCCCTGCTTACATTTCAAAAGTTAGTTAAGTTCAGTTAATTTTTGCCTTTTAATGAACCCTAACCATAATATATCCCTACCAGGTGTTTCAGTTGCCTGACCTTATTCTCTTCTTCATTAGAGTTCCCTTGTAGCTTTGCCAAAACATTCTGTGAGTGTGGGTGTCCTTGCACAGAGGAACTTTAATTGCCTTTTACACTATTCCTAGTTCATGCAAAATATGCACACACCCACCCACACACACACACACACACACACACACACACACACACACACATACAAAGCGCATAAAACATAAACTCACCCAACATCTCTCCTCTATTTAAAAGCATATAAAATACTGTGCACACAAGCAAGGAAGAATAGTGCGGCTAGTCACTTAGTCAGTCCAGCTACTTCATCACAAGGCCCAGTTTGGATCATTTGGTCGGTAATTGCTGCCCACAAGTGAGCCACTCCACATGAATAGAAGTGCAGTAAAGCGTCAGTGGCCATGATCACTGTCTGCTCCCAGGTAATAGCCTCATCCCCCCTCCCCCCTGCTCCATCCCTGCTTCCCTCTCCCAGTCTACCTCTCCTGTTGAATGAGAGGATAAAAGTAGTGAGGGTGAGACAGAGGGCTTTTGCAGAAAGGGAAGGGTGGGGAGGGGGCGATATAGGCAGTCCATAATTACCTGTAATGAGACTTTTGTCTTGGAGCATTATAGGGATGTTCTTGAAGTCACCCCGGAGGTGGTTTACAGATGGAGGAAGAGCCGTGCACTCCTCAAGTCCTCTCATCACCCATCTCATCCATATGTGCAGTAATAAGTAATTACTGAAGTCTCATTGAAGTCCATGTAGAGTATTCTCCCTCTCTCTCTCTCTCTCTCTCTCTCTCCCGGCAGATGAATACCCGCCACTCACCTATTACACAAAGTGACACTCCTGGAGATCCGACGTGTCATCTCAATCTTCCTCTTCAGCTCTACTCGTTCCTGTCCTCCACTCCCCCACCCTCAGTTTGAGAAAACAGCTGGCACCCTTTGATGTCTGACTGGCCTCGTACTGGGTCACCGTCACTGCTGCATTTGACAGGGTATCTATTCATGCTATTCTCAGGATACTGAAATCATTTTCTATATGGCACCATGCTGCAAATATCTATCATGGGCTTCCTGACACCTAAAAATTGATAGCTCTCACCTAGAGACCAAAATTACAGACATGCTTTGACTGTTGGTCCATTGAACATCCCTCTCTATGTCTGCCAAAAGGAACCATGGATTTGCTAGGGATAAAAGAATCCACCAAAGTCATCTCTGTGTCACCAGGTGAAACCAATGTCCGTCTAACAAGAAACAAGCAGTAACACGCCTAGGAAAGTTGTAAACCTAAGCCATTTAACCAATTTAACCATATTGACTTAATCAGTCATTCCCAACTGCCTAGTCACAAACTGGTATTATGACACACTTGGTAACATGCTGCCAGTAAATTCTAAGATCTGCTATTGCTGTGGTCCTGGTCTGCATGTGCTGTGCTAATATGTTCTCATCCAAGTCTTCACATATTGCCACTTTTGGCCTTCGCATCTACATATCACACTCTAGGAATCCTCCTATGTTTGCTGTTGACGTTTCAGAATGCTGCAACCAGCGCTGGGACGTCAACAAAAGCACATGGCTAGGATTATGCTACAAAGGTGCTGGTGGTTAGGTTTAGGCAAAAGAAGCACATAGATAGGTTTAGGGAAAAACATCATTGTTACGCATTTGCATTCATACAAGGAGAGAACATCAGGCTCCTGGGTGAAAGTCAGTGGTTTGTTGGACACTGGCCTTAAAGGAATCAGTGAGCTTCTTATATTACGTCATTACTGGTGTCGCTTGTCTGTCAATCATACGACCATGCCAGGTGCCTTCTGGCCAATAGACAGCATATTGTAGCTGTGTGGTAGGTTCCATCCAGCCGTGTTGCAAACTGACACTGCTTCATGGACAGGAGCAGAGTTTTGCATCAGTGCTCTACCGTCCCCACTGATGAAGGTTCCTGGTGTCCATCTTCGGTACCCTTTTCAATAGAGTAGCTCAACAAAAATGTCATGTACATAGATGACGCAAGTGTTCTCGGGTACGGAGCAGTTTCACCAATGTCAAAGCTAAGCAGCAAGGGAGTGGAGAGGGATGGCAATCGTACTCGCGCCTGGTATGAATCAATCAAACCTAAAATGATAATGGCTTTAGTTTTGGACAGGTAGTGTGCAGTGGGTTTATTATAGCATTTCTTTTCCCCAACAACAGCTTTGTGCTCCTGTTAGAAACAAGGTCGATAACAGCAGTTAGTGAAGCAAAACTGTGATGCTGCAGACCATATAACCCAAAACAATGAGCTGTAAATGGCTGAAAATGTTTCATACAGCTGAGGGGAACTGCAGAATTGGTGATCATTCTCTTTTGGTTTGCCATTTCAGGGGATTGCGCACATTGCACATAGTCCAAACCCACCAAACAGGCACCCATTTAAAAATTGGATGGATGCAGCTTAAAGTGATATGAAGAACATCTCAGTTATGTCGTGTTTAGTCTGTCACGGCTGAATATTAGAGTTCAGTATCGCAAATTAACTATCTATTGAATGGATATCAAATGCAAAGACATTATACTTTTATAATGAGCCCTGAAGTGCACACACAAACACACATACCAAAACATACAGTATATTTTCAAGAGCTTATTCCCTCTTATGTGAGCCCATCAACTTGTTTTCAAGGCCTCCAGTCCTTCACATAGACCATGAACGCCATTATTAAAATCAATGCAGCGCACATTTCTAATAAGATAAATTGAAACATTATGAATGCCATATGAAGAGTGGCACAATCTGACCTGCTGGAAAAGTCACACACTTGATATTTATATGAATTTGAAAACTCGGGTGAAGGGCTGAAGCATTATTGTTTGAATCAATAAAAGATATTTATCTGCCATCTTAATGCTGCTGCAGTAAAAAAGCATGAGAGCCATTTGAAAAAAAAAAAAGAAATACAAGAGCAGTGATAAGGTCACCAGCAGCTACTCCAAACTTAACTCTCAGGTGAGGTTTTAAAATAAGGTGCTTTGATTTAATGTGTGTGTGTGTGTGTGTGTGTGTGGTGTTTAAGTTCTTGAGATTTCTACCAGACTTTTTGTTGTTATAGTGGAAAAGGACCCTTGGTGACCCACGCATGCTTAGACTCACACACACATGCATGCTCACACGCACACACACGCACACACACACTCACACCCACACGCGCGTGCGCACACACACACATACACACACACACACACACACATGCGCACACACGCACACACACAAAACAGTTGTGCGGGTGGGCCCTATCATTAGTCCTGCTTGTTTTTCTTTTGATTGCGTGAAGTTGCATTGCGGTGCAACTCTCAATGCGCGTTTAAGAGTGAGTGTGTGTGTGCGCCATGTGGATCCGTTCTCAGTGTCCACTCGGCACTGGGACTAATTTGCATTCCTTTGTGTATGAATAAAGGACACCTATTCTGAGGACAGAGTTTACCAGCTGCCATCCAGGACTAGTCCTTATTAGAGCCCTGCTGTTCCTCTGAGAACGCCAGCACATGTTCAACACACGCTGCCGCTCACACACTCTCAAGGACACGTGCACCTCCACAGTCATAATCTATTCATACACAAATGAAAACACACTAACACAGATGCACAGGAGGAAACAAACATACAGTTTACATAGAGACACTTGCAGAGGGTCCAGGCAGTGATTACAGACACCAGTAGAAATATTCTGTTATCAGTGAGCAAAGGCCAGTGTCACACACATCAGTGTATTTTTTAAAATAAAGTCTGTGGAATATAATGTTTTTTTTTTTTTATCATGGCAGCAATTAGAATAGATGTTGGGGGCGCACACTCTTACCGATATTATATTGATAAAAAATGTAAAGAAAATTTGCTTTCCTATGATACAAAAGGCAACTTGGTACTGCTCTCTAAAAAAATCATTAGCAATAGGGATGTAAAAATCCCTTAATCTGGATCAATATATCAATTAATGGTCAGCGATCCAATATTATTGGCTACGGTTACATGCACACCAATATTTCCCAACTATTCCAAACATGACAGTATTCTGAATTTGATGTGTACTTATAAACAGCATATTCTGTTTAAATAATTGGAATTATTCTGTTTAAATATTTTGAATTAGGCCCTTTTCAAACTTTAGTAATTTCTTATTAAGATGTGGGTTATGCTGGTATTATTCGGGTTTTAGGAGTATTATTTGAGGATGTATAGAGCCATTTTAGAGTATTCATTTCAACAGGGGTTTTACTGCAGTTTGTGACACACGGCCTCTCTTCTGTTTATGATCAGCTTTGTGCATTGTTGTTGTACACAAGCCAACTCGCCAACAGTTTTCAAAGCTTTCTGGTAGAGATGCATGCAAAAGAAAATCCCACATTTTTGATCAAAAGGAAAATCACACCTGCTTTTAATGTTTATGAAAGTCTTGGATATCATCAGCTTTGTGGATATGTGCAGCACTGACCTGTTTAAGACAGTAATGAGAGAAAAGAGGGAGCCCAACAGTGCTGGTTTATGTGTGTTAGTGGAGTCAACTTTAATGCTCTTAACCCATTACACGTTACAGTTTGTAATCATTTTTTAAACCCAACAGAGACCCAAAAGGCAAAATGTTAGATGAGTTTATTTGTAGCGCTGGTTGCTGGCAGACTTGATGGAGACTGCAGATAGGCAGGCTGAGGCAAAATGGCAGAGTGCACACAGACTGAGCAGGCAGAGTAGTATTTTTCTTTCAGGGTCCTCTCTGAACTGGTTGTATAGGAGAGAAAGTAGACACAAGGAGTAGACGCTAGCAAAATCTGAACACAAGGAAAAATTGCTTTAGAACTTATCAAAGAAGTCAAACCATAAATAGTTTAGAGCACCACTGACTACCACCAAGTAGACAGAATTGTTTGGCAAAGACTGGAGGAGAAGCCTGTGTTCTTATACTGAGGCTGATGAGGAAGAGATAAGTTGCAGGTGTGAAGTTCTGCCAGGTGCTTGATTGCAGTAGCCACGCCCTCCACACACACACACACACACACACACACACACACACACACACACACACACACATACACAAGTATATGGAAGTGTGTGATAAAACCCTTCAACAATTGAACTTATTGGACTTATTGACCACATGCAACACCTTACTGCGTTTGTTATTGAAGAGGCTTCATTTAAATAAAATTCCATGTGACTACCCTTGGGAATATAAACTGCTAAAACTGATGTTAACTGATGTTAACATTATGTTTAGGTTCAAATACACCCTTCTCTAGTATCTGTAAAATGGTAGTTGTGTTTATTTTATTGTAAAGTGTTGTGTATTTACAGAACCTGTTGCAAAAAAACAAGCAACTTATAAATATCTGAGTGAAAAATGAGAGGATATTTCCAAAAGAAAAAGAAAAATGTCACCGGTGAATCTCAGGAATAAGTTTATTCCCTTTTATTTATTTATTTATTTATTTATTTATTTTATTCATTCATTCACTCATCAATTCATGTGTTTTTTTATGGCTAAAGGATAATACAGGCTACCAAAGTTCCAAAAAAACAGCAGCACAGATCAAATAAAAGTGATAAAAATACATATGAAGAAGATTAAACAGAAGTTGTATTTTTCTGCATGGTTATGAAATATTATGACAACTCCTTTTTCTGCTGCAGAAGAGGCTTTGTCCCAAAGCTTGCTGCTGTATTTATACCCTACACCTTGATGGAAGGAGCCTCATTCAGCTGTGAAGGTGACTACAAACAAAGTGACTCTTCGAGACGGATGAGACTGGGCAGAGTTTGGTTTTGGAAAGGCCCAACGAGACAGAGAGGAGAGGGGGAGCAGGAAAACACCAAGAAAAGGGGAAAACACCAAGGTCACAGCCAGAGCTGTGACATTACAATCATTAACAATTATGTATAAAATATTTGTATCTTTTATGGCCAAAAGCAGAAAATAAATGGGTGGCAGCCTCTTTAATGACAAATTGTGTTAAATGGGCAGATGATATGATCTCATATCGATCGCAAGTGTCGATTGCATCAAATTGAAATCATACTTTGGCAGATTTTGTGATACCAGTTAATATCACATCGTTGTCCAAAGTCAAAATCATTGTAATATTGTATCATGATCAAACTAGTGATTTACACCTAAGTAAGTAGCAAATGTAATCATAATCATAAATGAATGTAACAAACTGCCATTATTACTACTACTGTTTGTAGTGATAGGGTGTGTACTGATGTTCTGCATGTGGGTTGTGCAGGTGGTGACTACAATCCTTCTTGTTACACTCTCAATCTGGGCACAGATATATAGAAAAAATGTACATCCTGTACACTATTTTTTTTCCACAGCCTTCATAAACTCAAACTTGAGCCCATTTGGACAGGATTTATGTGTCTAAAGGAGGAGGGGTGATTCAAACATTATCTAAATCGGTTAGGAGCACACATGTACAAGATGAGGGTCATTTTTTACTCTGACTCCAGTAATTATTACATCTGCAATTATCTACCATTTTTCAATGAACTCGCTGATCCTCAACATTATCTAGTTCTGGTGCAGTACTAGATTATGTTGTTCTGTTTTTTACATTGTTCTATTTCTGTTTTTTTTTTTTTTTTTTAACTGTGAGAGTTGTTACTTGTACTTGTACACTTTTTTTCTTATCAGTACAAAATGTTACCTTGTTTTGGTGATGACTGAGGAAGTCAAACATTTTTGTAAAAACATGTTAACACCAACATCAAACCATTGTATTTGGTGACCAGTGTGAGGACAGGAGAAAGCATAGCCATCAGGAGAGAGGAGAGAAAGACCCTGCAAAAGTGCATCAAATATGCTACTATAATGTCAGCTGTTCTGATTTGTTTTTCAGCTTACATTTATTTACATTTTTGACAAATTGGCACAGTTAAAAGTACGCCAAATTAGCTATTAGTAGTTTCTGTTTGCATACCCACAGAACTACACACAGCTATCACTGGATTCATTTGATAATGAAAAAAACTTGAAGATTCTCTGCCAAGCTCAGAAACGTGTTCTTTTCAGTGATTTATGAGCATTCTGGTCCGACCAGCAAGGACAGGTTTCATTTTAACCACCATAATAACTCAACTTCTCATTGGGAACACCTTGACTTGTCCAAAGGGCAGACTCCAGTAACTTTTCAATTCAAAGCACAGGGACTTGAGGTCAAGTACAACAAAGAGACCGCTTCCTGTGTTGAATCTTGTACAAAAATTCTACACAGAGAACCAGACAGAAATCACACAACTGATGAGTAGAAAGGCAAAAAGAAAATATGTGGAGGTCACAGCCATAGCCAGCTACATCAAGCTAAAACCATAAAAAGAACATTTTAATGAAGAATGTAGTGAACAGGGGACAAAGAAGACGCTGGAGGGAGCTTATTTATGACCTATACCTGATTTATTTTCATAGTATTTATAAAATATATATACTGTCGATAATGTATTTGTATTTCTGTGGTTATAAATAAGACTATTATCAAAAAGACTGACTGCCTGTATATTTCTTGATAGGGTATCAGAGTTTGTAGTTAATTTTCATGTTTCTTAATAGCAAGACCTTGACTACTTTTGACATAAAACAGGAAGTTTGCAATTACAACTTAATCCAGTTGTAGAAGTCTAAAGATATCATTCAGCTCAGCAGTAGCTTCGGTGGCTCAATAACATTTTCAAAAAGCTTTCTCCTCATGGGATAAATATTTCTCCTTTTTCTTGATTTTGTCTTACTTGTACACAGGCAGTTCTCCAAAGGGACCAACATGATTATGTTGCACTTAGTCGCACAAGTGCAAAATCTCTGCTGGCTCTTGTGCAGGGTTGTTGTCATCCCTCATTATTTGCTTAGAACTAGTTTTACCCACATTATTAGCCACTGATGCCAGACATTTCAGTAGTGACTCTTCTACCAAGAAGGTTAGCTGCAGAGTGCAGACTACAGCCCTCTCTGCAAAGAAATCATGCTATAGAGCTGCTGTGAAGTCCCTTCTATATCCTTTGCATTTTTACACAAAGCCAATCAATAGCGGCATAATACCACTCCAGTGTATGATTTTTCATGTGTTTTATGTTATTTTCCTGTTTGAGATGGTTATTTTATATCACCTTAGGAAAACAAAAAAGTAATCTTGTTCAAGTCACTGCTACATCCACATGGAATTTGATAAGGTAGCACATTTATTGATGTTGAAATGGCAGGATGTCAGTACGCAAACTAATGTATTTTGAGAGTGGTGTTAAGCGAAAGCAATTCAATGCTTAACCGAAATTGAGTCACCATTTTTTCTTAATTTAAAATAAACTGTGGACAATAATGACAAAAATTCAGTATTATACATGCAATAAACAAGTAAGTAAAAAAATCTCTGGAAAATGTTTAGCTTTTTCATTTCCAAACTTTTAGAATTTCAGAGTTTGACATCCGTTGGCGCGCACTGTGAAGTTGTGGATTAGGGTTAGTACATAGTGTTAGTATGAAGTGCTGAATTGGGACAAAGCTCCAGTGAAGCCAGAAGGTAAGAGAAAAAAACAAATCATCGTACAGTACCAAACAAACTACTACACACCTTCAACTCTTAATTGTCAGTGATTGTCAGCAGCACAGTTCTGATGTGCCTGTTTCCTGAAGAGCGGCAGTGGGAGGTCTGTCAGTGTCGCTTGCCATCACTCATCTGAATGTAAATGACCATTAGATCAGGGGATGATTTGGGGTATAAAAGGAGAAACAAATTGTTCAATTTGGGTTAATTAGAAGAGAAAATGTAGACACTGACCAGCTCGGCCTTGGCTTGAATATCTAATTACAGAGTGGAAAAATTATCCAGCTCGCTCTCCAAAATTACAGTCAGGTTTAACAAACAGACTCTGACCCTGACCATCTGAGGGGACACACTCTCAATTTGTATATTTTATGCTGCTGATATAAAGAATACACTTCATTCCCTCTGAGCTCATGGATCTATGTCTGTGTGTGTGTGTGTGTGTGTGTGTGTGTGTGTGTGTGTGTGTGTGCGTGTGTGTGTGTGTGTGTGAAGTGGTTGCTGATATTCAGGTCCATACAATGTGTTTTCCAGCCAATATTATCCCACTATTGTTTGGGTTTTCTCTATGCCTTTCTTTTCACCAGTTCTTCTTTATCTATTTTGCATTAATTGCATCTCTCTTAATTGTTCGTCTGTTAAATAGAGAGTTAGTATGGCGCACGACAAGTGAGGGACGACAATGACACTTCAGACACGTTGCACACAAGCTAACGCTCGAGTACACTTCAGGGCGGAGACAAAGTGCAGCTTTTAGTGCTTAATCAAAAATCATTTAAAATCATGTTAGAAATAAAAGATATGATAATGATGTTTGTTATTACATGCTTAACAATTGGTTTGGACATGCTGGTCAGTGAAAAACGGGAGATAGGAAGTGAGTGAGAAAACATTAAGTAGGGTTGGAGGAATAAGTATACATTTATAATTTAATCTATCTGTAGAAGTTGGCAATACAGATGCCATATTACAAAATTCAGTTGTCTGATATTTTGTAATCAGTTTTCTTTCCCTATGTACTTTTTTAAAAATATATTTTCTCTGCAATTGATTGAATTGTAGATTGTCAGCTTTACCACCCTGAGCCCTTGTAGATGGTGAACCACACACACAAACACACACACACACACACACACACACACACACACAGACACACACCACACACACACAGACACACACACACACACACACACAGTGCTTGTCAGCCTATCGGAGTCCATTATGCATAAATCCAGTTGTGATTTCATCTTTTCAAACATTTTGACAACACAAGAAGGATCAAAACATTGTTTCTATTAAACTTGTGTGACATGGAGTAAGTGTGCAGACATGATCCGTTTTTAGATTGTCTTGCACCTATGTGATGTGTGTTCAACTATTCCCTCAAAACTAAAAATGATTTTTTATACCCAGAGATGAGAATGAGAATCCAGTGCTCTCCCTGTCTGGATCCTTCCCTCACTGCCTCCATTCTCTTTCTTAGCTTTTGTCACCCAACTCAACCATGTATTTATGTATTTTAATATCAAATAGTTTGCTGCTGTATTAATGATCTGAATTTTGTATTCAGCTCTTATCAGTATAAATTTCCCATTTAGTCCTGATGGAAGCAATTTTTGTCAGAGAGGTATCAGTATTGTGTTTGTTGTGGTGGTGATATGTTACTATACTGACAACCGGCGTCTTAATCAAACACAGCATACTATTACATGACTTTCCCTTTGGTCTTCAGCAATATGCCCATTACCTCTTTTTTAATATGTCTTTTGTATAAAGAGAACTTTAAAAAAATGCTCTGATGATGCAAAGCCCAATGAAAAAAGGTTTAAAAGGAAAATACAGAAAAATGTTAATGACTGCAGCGATAACTTTCCACCTTGTGTTTCTACACGCTTTTTCTCATACAAAGAAGCTCACAGGTCATAGAAGAAATAGATACTGGTCATCCAAGAGACATGTCTGGCTGCTGGGAGCATTCCTTGTATTATTAAATATAAACCATCAGATAAAAGATTGAGAATTTGTCATGGCGGGATGAATCAAGAAAGAGATTACAACCTTGTGGCAACACCAAAGCCGCAAAAGACTATTTGGAATCCCTAAATCCAGACTAATTTAATTAAAAATGATCTCTGAACCACCATGGAGATGAATGCATATGAGAGGCAGTCATTGAACTAAACCTATTCTTCTATTCACAAGCTAAAGGTGGTATGGGCCTGCGTGGTAAATAGGCTGTTTCCTCTGCTCTGAATTTTTTTTTCTTTCACCATTACTCCGATTGTGGGATACTCATAGCTGAGAGAGGGGCTATGTGATGGAGTATGACCGCTGTCACAATACAGACAACAGAAAGGCTTGGTGAAAAATGTAATTTCCCCTCCTCTGTGGAGCTGCGGCAAAGGGGGGGAAAAATGAACCCGGCAGAATTATTTGCCTGCAACTACTAGAGCTTGTGGTAATTACTATAATGATGTCTCCAAGTCAAGGCACAGCCAGTGCCGCGATCACATAGAAGCTGATCAGAAAATAAAAATTTCAGGGGGCACACAAGACAGCTATCGTCATCTCATTAATGCATGCTAAATAAGGAGAAATGACAGACGGATCCTTCTTGGCCTTTCACAAATATACTGTGAGGTACACAGCTATGCTGTTATTGTATTTTTATAAATAACATTGAGAATTGAGGGTATTTAAAAAAAAAAACAACAAAAAAAATCACTTGTGTGATTGATACAACGATTACTATATTTACGCAGCAGTTCTCCTGCGGACACAGAGCCTTTGTATTTCAGTATTTTTTATGGGAGTTTAGGAGGGTTTAATAAATTGTGGTTTTCATTTCACATTGACACATAACTCACATGTCAGGCTTTTTTTTTCAAGCAGATTCAGAAATATTATCAACTTGACTGCTTAGAAATGGACTGTTAAGTGTTTCTGATATTCTCAACCAATATCACAAACCATGCAGTGTGGAAAAGGTTATAAGATCTTCATGTTTGAAGAATTTAAAAAAATAATAATTAATAGAAAATATAATTGAATAGCTATTTGAATCAATATAACCTGACGACAATAGAGGCTCTCTGTGTGCTGGTCAGGATTTCTTCATGCAGTGGGGATTTGGACTCATGACTTGACTCTGGCTATAGCTGCAATTTAAGAACTCATACTGAAACCATATTTTCTGAGATTTGTATAAATTTGGAGATGTTTTACCCTTCAGAAAGACACGTGATGGGTATGTATTTGGCTCAAAGGAATACTTTTAAATAAAAGTGATCACCTTTGAAGATAACAAAATAAATGAATAGATAAAAATGTTTCCCACCAGAATCATAAGTTATGTTATGATTTTTAAAATAATTGCACTGTTTAATATTTATTAAGCCCCTTGTTATGCTACCTTTCCAAATGAGCATAATTTCAATCATACAAATTTATGAAACAGCCTTTTTACTAGCCATATATGTTATATATCATGATTCCCTCTCTAATGTCTATTTTATATTCCTGTGAAAATGTCAAAAAAATTTCCTTCAAATAGCTGTGTTTATTCATATTTCCGTCAAAAGATACATTCAACAAGATTACAGTGAACACATTATGAAAAACACCAAAACATTATAATTTGTCCTCGCCCAATACTCATTTTTACTGAACAGTCTCAGTGAGCTGTTAGCTGCTGCCTCTGGCTGCTTAGAGTTAACAATAACTAGCCAACTTCAGTATGAATTTCTTCTTCTTTTTTTTTTCATTTTCTCTCTTTCCACATACCCTCCTCTGATATTCATTTGACTCCATATAAAATTTTGGTCAAATTAAAGTATTCTTCCTCTTGTCATTACCATTATTATAAGCAATTAAAACTCTGTGATATAAAACAATTCATGTGCTGCAAGTATTCTTCAGAGGCATTTATAACACCTTCTTAAAACTAGAGTCGTTCTGAGAGTGTAAGACTTTTGTGAGTGTGGAGATTTGGAGGACGCAGCATGCAGAAACTAGGCTTCCCTAAGGAAGACAATTTTCAGCAAACACTGCTGTGACCAAAAGCAATTTCTTTGTGACTCTGCGACTGGCACGAGAAGACATGGTGGACATGCAGGGACATGCTGATCTGCACAGATGTTCCCCCTCATATCCACAAGCGTGTGACCACAGTCACTGGTTCGCCCTCGCCCGGCGCCCGCTTACGCAGCTTGCCTCTTGGTCCCTCCACATTACACAGCGCCCTGTTTGATTGTGATGGGTCCTGAAAGCCAGGAGACATACGTGGCTGTAACAACATCAATGCGCTTCACCAGGTTTTCAAGTCAGGGACATGTCTTATTATAATTACTACCTATGTATTATTTATTTTGCTCTGGAGAGACAAATCGTCATGGTGCTCGCAGGACGGTTTTTGTGTTTTCCTCTCCTGCCCTCCCTCCTTCCTGTCCTCCTTTCCAGTCCTGGGAGAGGAGAGGAGACCACAGTTTGGGGAAAAAAGGCGAGGGCAGGGGGGAGAATGGTGGGGGCAGCAGTGATCTGCAAATCATTTATTTACGTTTGGCATCTGCATAATGAGGCAGGGAGCCAATGGCGGCCCTGGCTGGCTGGAGACAGGGTGGCATGCCTTCAGTTTTAATGGGCACTCTGAGGAAACTTCCAATCCTTCTTGACATTTCTCATAGCGAAATAAACGTGCTCTGGGTCAGAGTGTCTATTAGGAAGATAAGAGACGAACAAGTCAATTATACTTCAATGACTGCATAGCCAGGGGACCTCATTAACATGATCAGGGAGGTCCACGCTGCGGCGGCCCTCTCCTGTGTGTAGCTCCTGATTAAGTTGTGGAAGAATGACATGGCCCTTTTTTGCCTGCTTTATGTAGAAAAAAAAAAGAAAAAAAAATGTAAATACATTCAAACATACATAAGCACACACATATATCCACACAGCGCGACACACACGTGGCAGACATCGCCAGGACGCCGTGTCTGGCCAGCCAGCCAGAAATTGTTGACACATTCAAAAAAGTGAGAGGCACACTCCATCAGGGGTTGTGGGGAGGTTTTTATCTGCTGATAGGGTCACAGAAGTAGATGCTTTGGGAAAACATTTGTGGCAGGGGATGTTGCGAGCTGTCATGCACAGCCTGGATGCATGGCCTAGGGTTGCAAGTGGAGGGTGTGGGGGGAGGGGGGCACGCGCTCGGGCGGGGCACGGGCAGAGGCGGAGGCACGGGTTTAAAAAAGCAGAGCCTGGGGTTTGGTGGGTGGAGTGGTGCATGTTCTTTTCCCCCCTTTTTTTCCTCTGTGCTTGTTTTCTCAGTGAGGACACTGCGATCTGTTGACGTTGATGGGATGAGTGCAGACAGGGCACAGGAAGCACTGGCTTGTCTTTTCTAGTGCTTGCATAGTGTGCGTCATATCCAACCACTGCTTGGCTAAGGCTCTAATTAATTAATTTAAGTGCCTATCTGGACCAGTGGGAATTGATCAGCAGTCATCTTATCAGAGAGAAAAGCTTTGGTTCCTTCTTTTGACTGGAAGAAAAACATTCATACATCCAACACTTGTAGTCTTACATGATTTCAGCTATTACATTATCATACGATACCCAGTCCTAGCCTTCTTTTTGGCTTGAAAAACAGAATAAAAGGACTATTAACAAGAAACTGAAGCTATTTTAAATATATTGGAATAAGGAAAAATAAGAAAAAGAAAAAACAGTACAATTTCTTAAATAATTTTCAAACAGACTTTTATTTTGATTATTGAAAGCCATGTACAACAACTAATAGCTAATAATAGCTAATATGCAGGGGGCACCTCCTTGTCAGTATTCAGAACATATGCACATATTTTGACATAGTCCAAGATAATTCAACTAAAAATGAATGCTAAAAAAGCAAAAATACACTAGGTCTAAAATATCTTTAATGCAGAAACATAAACAAAATATTTCTTAATATGCCATAAATTATTTGATTTATGTTCATTATTTAGTTTTTGAGATATGCTGTTTTTTATGAGCAGAGTGTAACTTTCGGAATTGTAAGGGAGACATCATTCATTCTTCTGGTGCCACTGCACGTTTCTCTTCCCAGGTAACGTAGAGCAACAATGTCATTACAAGCATACAGCATGATGTAACAAAAGACAGAAGCCTCAGCTTTCTGCTGCAAAAGAATCATTTCTCTAGCTATTATGCTTTTTATTTTAGATCAGTGTATACAGGATTATGCAAAAAGTGAATGCGGGTGGTCCATTTTTTATAGAATTTTAAAACATGTGACACTTAACGGTAAATACCAGGTGTATGTTTGCACAGCACGTAGGTAACATACAGTCATGACGTGATGACAAGCAAGACAGACAAAAGTTTAAGCTTTCTACTACAAAATGAAACAATATACTAACTATTATTGTACTAATTTTAACAACTAATTTTAGATGTATTCAAAAAGAATCATGCAGAAAAGTTGCATTTTTAAAGGGTTTAAAAACATGTACAAGGAGTATTATTATGAAATTAAAGACATTTCAATTATAAATTGATCCAGAAAAGGCAAAATGTTGAATAAAAATTCAACCAAATGCAGGAAATTAAGAGTCTGACACTGGAGGAGGACAAACCGCCAGTTTTGTATGTGTCCCTCCAAATGTTAAAACGGATCATGCGCCTTTGTTTGCAAACATTGGCAGAATTTGAGGACTTGCTGAGTATTTTAGCACAGAGAAAAATGTGTCAACAGTAGTAAAGTTTATTTTTATAGCATTTCTCATAAAAATAGAGAGGAAATGTTATAATAAATAATTAAATAGAGACAATGGTGAATTAAAAAAAGGTGAGTTCCCTTTTCTGAGTCTTAATGTCATTAACATCTTTCACAGTTTTGACTTTTTAAAATTCTCCTGTACAGTTGGACATAAAGAAATATCCCCTGATCAGCTATATGTAGAAATGAATCTAATGTGGCTCTACAACTGATCTGATTTCTATAAACTGATGGGGACAGGAGAAGAGACAGTAACAAGCCTTTGTCCACAGGCACACCAAGCACACACAAACTCTTTCTACTAGGAAAGGTCCCGCTCATCTCTGCTCACATACCTCCATTAATGCTCTCTGAAACATGAATGATTTGATTATTTGATGACAGCTTATTTCTTAAATCTGTTTCGGCACCATATGTGTCTAATATGGAGCTCGCCTGCCATATGAATGCCTTGCCCCTGGGGTC
Source organism: Plectropomus leopardus (assembly GCF_008729295.1). NCBI lineage: Eukaryota > Metazoa > Chordata > Actinopteri > Perciformes > Serranidae > Plectropomus > Plectropomus leopardus. The sequence goes on from NC_056469.1 coordinate 7,833,557, forward strand.
TGAGGGAAGCCAGTGCCGTTTTCAAACCTGGAGGGAGGATTGGCTTGTGAACTCAGACAAGCATACCGCGCTGTGCAAAAGCGCATCGGACTGGATTCAAGAGCACGTTCAAGAAAAACATCTTCCTATTGCTGTGCACCCTGTGTTCTCTCTCTCTCTCTCTCTCTCTCTCTCTCTCTCTCTCTCTTTCTCTTATTATGAATTAATAATGCTGCTTAAGGCTGTAAGTGCTGTTTTTTGAATATCTTGGCCTCAGCAAACCAACCAAATCAAGCAGAATAAAGCTACGGAAAGCCCCTCTTTCATTATTTCCATTGCCTTCCTGAGGAAGTCTTCTTGTTATCATAATTGGCTCCCCAGTCTTTGCCCTCGAAGGGGTTTTAAAACACGACAATGCTTCATGATTCAAACTAACTTTAACCAGCTTTGCAACCTGTGTCTCATCACTCTGAATGGCTCTTTAGTTGATGTGACTGGATGACAGTGATGCCCAGATGATGAACCATGGCCGACTGTTCACACTATTGGCACAGACTCCAAATTCATTGAATTAATTCCCACTTCTTACAGTCCTGGTGCAAGGTCACAGAAAGAAAAGGTATTATTTTTTGATGGGAAACATTTTTAAAAAAATGTCACAAAGGAAAAGATCATTATAAACTGTAATAAAATAATATTTACAGCACTGCCACTGCCATTTTCTCTTCTTTTAATCAAGCATTTTTTCTCTGCAAAAATTTAAATTGGCTGACAAATCAAAACCTGCCAAAATATTGTTTGTGTTGTTGTTGTTGTTTTTTAAACAAACACTTGTATTTTTTTTTTTTTTTTACAAATGTGCACCATATGACAACAGCTTTGCAATTACCCTTTTACAAAAATACCTATATGATTTTTTGTTTGTAAATGTGATATGTTGCATATCTTGAACTTTGTTTAAGTATAGACAAATAAATATATGAGAAGTAAGAAAATTGAGGATTAAACAAATAAAGTAAGAGAATAATTTGAAATTTCAATTTAGTTTAAGACAAGCATACTAAATCTAATCAATTAATTTTGATTCAATTAGATCAACATTATCTAATTATTTGTCAGAAACTGTTTGTAACTGTGACAAGCATCAAGAGAGACACACAACATTTGAATAATATAATCTGCCCATTAATGAATTGTGTTTTTGTGTTCTGTGTAAACACCCAAGTGTTTGTGTAGTTTGTAAATCGCCTCCGGGGCTTTAATGAATGTCATGTTGCAGATGGAGGTCACAAAGGTCACGACACTGAAGCCTCAGAGAGTTGCTCACCCTAACAAGGTCTCCGTGAGGACGGACTGTCACTGTGCCCCCCCCCTCATTCACACTTCTTATAGGAAGGAACCTGACGGCTCACCATCAGAAATCACGGATATCAAACGACTTGTCACCGACATACAGAATCTTACTGAAGTGGAAACTGAAAGGAATGACTCCAAGTAACGCAAATGACCTCAGGAGGAGTCAGAATCATGTAATCACATTCATCCTTATTGAAGCGAGCCACGCAATAGAAGGCATTGTATTGCGCTGTTGACAAACTGCCTTATGAATTAAGGAACTGCAAAGCAAACAGGGTATTGTGATCATTTTTATGCTCTATAGAACTTTTCCAACAATTGATACTGGCCTTGCTAATTCTCCACACTGAACAAAATTCATTAGCTATGACAGAGGTCAGACAAGGGGCATAAGTCATCCTTTATCTAACTGCAAATAAAGCTCACCAGCGCTTCAAGGTTTGTACCAACAAAATTTACAGAGAAGAAATTCACAACAATGGTGCATTCAGATACTTTTGGCAAAGATTTCAGCAGCGAATCTGCAAGAACTTTCAACAAGTTTAGTTTGTAGGTGTCACAAAGGTGAGAGGTGCCAGAAATGGCCTGTGAGACTGTGTGAACATGTGTGTGTGGTGGTTGTGAGGGGGTTTGGGGCTTGCTGTAACAGCTACTGAGAATCTTCACGGCCATTTAGCCCTGCTAATGGCTTCTCTGACCCTTCTCTTCAAATATTTAGACGTGAACTCCCGACATCTCCTCAGGGGACAGAGCAAGCTCTTTAACTGATATACTGTGCATCCCCAAAACCTTTGAATTTGGAAAAAGGAGGAAACTGGTAAACTGGTGTAAATAGATGAACAAAAGACCACAGCATTGAAAGAGAGATTTATCTCTTCTCTGTGTAGCTGGTGTCACTCTGAATGTCCCTGCTCCCTCAGATCTCTGCTGAAGAGAGAACGGCTGGCTGTGCCCTAACAAGACGTACAGTTATGGTTGACTTCATTCCTCTCAGGTCTTCTCATCAAAGCGGAAGAAGATGACAGAATTTATTCACTTTAGATGTGAAAAGAAAACACAGAAGTTTATCTGCCTGCTTTTTCATTTGACATGTAATGAAAAAATAAAAAATAAAAAAATGCCACACAAAGAAAACTAAGAGGTACAAAAGACCAAATTCACCAGCAGGAAATAATACATTGCCTTTTTATGACACAGACTTTCACTTGGATCACCGGCTTGTCTGCGACTATTTAACATTGCTTATTACTGTGAGGAAGTGAAGCATTTAACGTTCATCCCTTCAGTAACCTCTGAGCCATACGAAAGCTGTTATGTTTGGAACAGAGCACAGCACGAGTGCCACTATGCTCTCTCTCACGGCAGGTTGTTTTACCCTCTCCACATAACAGATAACACAAAGACATAATCAAAATAGTATTTTTAAGCTCAACAATGTTGCCATTTTACAGGTGCTTTTTTTTCCTGGCTAGTAAAGAGACAACTGCAAAACTTAGCACACTGGCTTCGCCTTGTAATAGCCCTACGTATGTAGATTTTAGTGCTGACTTTTCAGCTGAATGGATGGCTCAAAAAAGCACAGGACTTTAACCAAGGAGACCAGTGTTTTTGTCTTGTGTGGAATCACAAGTGCACTAAGTTATTTTGTCAGTTTTGATAGGTGTGAGTTGGCAAGCATGACACTGAGCCCCACTGGGTCTTTCATTATAATAATGAAAGAGGCTTCTGCCCAAGATTATTAATATTACAAGTAGAGATAAGATAAAGCACAAGACATCTAGAATACATTTCAATTTGATAAGATGTTTCACCAATCAAATCTGTTGTCTTGGGTTTCAACATATCATGTAGTGTAAACATTATAGCTGCAAGTGAAAATTGTGATGCATGGGTTTTTTATATTCTAATCCCAAAATGGCTGAGCAGTTTTAAGATTTTTAATAAAAAATGAGTTAAAAAATATGCAGGCAATGGTGGCAGAAGGCAGGCTGGACTCCTGGTCAAACACGGGAAAAACACTGAAAATGGCGGCTGGTAAAGCAGTGAGGCACACAATGAAAAAAAAAGGCCACAAAAACACTGATAAATTCAGCAGGAACAAAAACTGAAGAAACACTTGCTGCAAATGAGCAAAAACACTGGAAACACATGAAGGTAAGCACAGGACAAACACTGGAGGTAGAAACACTGAGGAGGACTACCAAATGAAAGCAAGTTTTCTGACAGAGTAGTAGAGTGAAGAGCAGGCTTTTATGGAGGTGATTGCTGAAGATTGAGACCAGGTGTGAGATAGTGTGCCAGCCACGCCTCCTGCCACACACACTGCAGGAAGAGAAACAGAACAGGGAGAGGGGAACAAAAAAACACACAGCAAAAACAGAAACCCAAACCACAACAAAAACAAGTTGATAGATTGCATACATGTATATACATTTAGGCTTTACTACAATATAATGGAGCTTTGAGCTGAATGCTATAGTCAGCATGCTAACATGCTCTTGATAACAATATTAATATATATTAGCAGGTATAATGATTACCATGTTCATCTCCATAGTTTAGCATGTTAGCATGCTGACATTGCCTAAAATGTTGAACTGGTGGTGGAGCTAGATGAAAGGTCAGGGGATGATCAAAGTTATTACAATTCATCCCAAGGGAAACATAAATGTCTGTAACAATTTTTTTGGCAATCCATCCAAAAGCTTGGGCCAACCAAAATTTTGTCCCAGCCATCAAGTAGATATTGAGACATTCCACTTGAGAAGTGAAATGAAAGTTGATGTGTGCTGCTAGCCACGGCTAATGTCACCTTGATCTTATTTTCAAACTTTTAGTCTTCAGCCCCAAGAAGACTGAGGCTGACTCAAGTCACATTATTTGAGGCGATCTTTCGTAATTCATGCAGCTCTTTTGTGGAACCACAAAATGATTCATGCACCTTTTTTTTTTCCACAGCAGTGCTACTAAATCCCTGGAAACAAGTCTGCGGTGTGAAAAAGTGTACTTCATCTTTTATGCAACATTTGACATAACACTTTTTGAACACTATCTGGGTTTGTTTAGTTTCTCCAAATGAACTTGGACAGCAGCCCTTGTCTCTCCAGAGAACAGAACACAATTGCTAATCTCATCTACCGCTGCAGTTCCGTCATGTAACCTTGGCATCTCAACTTTGAAAATATGTTGAGACTAAAAGTAAAAAGTAAAATGCTATTATAAAGATTTGTAATAAACACATCTGTAGAAACAAATGAAGGTGCTGAGGGGTTGAAAGTATTTTGAATTATCACTCTGTGTGTGGGTTTGTCTGTTGTGAGACAGGAAGACAGACCAAACATCTATTTGCCCCCTCAAGGCTAAAACAGGTCACAGTGTCAAAATGCTCATTTAAAGATTAGAGCCTGCTATAATTTTCACACTCCCCAACATGCTGGCTAATTGACCATAATTGCCTAATTAACTGGTCAGTGATCTAATTTTAATTATTCAGGTTTTTTCTCCTTCAGTTTCTTCCATATTGTTAGATTTAAAGACAGGGCCTGTTTTAAGTGTCATGTTCAATAAAGTAGGCTTGGATGGGACCCAATTAATATCATGAGCTGAACCCTCAAACAGAGGAGAAAAATTGGGGCCAAACAGGGACATTTCCTCAGGACATGATTTAGTCTGATTATATCAGCTTTAATTTGAGCAATGTTGCCTGCAGGGTATAAGTTTATCTTGAAGGTATGCATGTTAAACTACAATGAGTTTTAAGCCATAAAACGTCCTCTGATCCTTAATTATTCACCTGTAAATGTCCTTGTGTCAACAAGAAAGATCCGTTCTGAAACATCAGACCACCAGATTTCTTTTTGAAACAATGAAACATTTTTAGATAGTGAATGACAATGGCAATGGTAAACGGCAACTGCGTTTGACATCAGCAAAACTATATCAAACTATTCTCGAACTAGTGTAATCCAATACTGAGACTTCCCAAACACGTAGTTTTGATACACTTTTAAGATATGTCAGCACCAAGTCTTGTACATGGTTGAGTTGCATGCCTGAGCGCACACGTGTGTTTGGAATTTTTTTCAAGAGGAACTTCCATGCTGAGGCATGTTCAGAATGCAGTTCTCATAGATGTAAATGTTTTATATTGTAACATTTTTAGTGAAAATGCATGTTTTAGAAGTACTGAGCATAGAACTGGATAAATGAGATGTGTGAGAGTTTGTGAACAGATGTTTTGACACAGTTTTGCTGCTGTTAAACATGGTCCCCAATGACATTAATTCGTGAAGAGTTTTTGCCTTTTTGGATTTTCTTTTCACTTTGAAGGCGTGCAAAAAAAAAAGTTTCTTTAATAATTCAACGCAACACATGGTGAATAACTGATATACAAAAGATCATTTTACAGGTGAAGTATTCATTTAATAACATACTTACTGCTTGCATACTTAATTTTCAGCAGAGGGCTTTTACTATTAATATATGGTCTTTTCACATAATACTTATGCTTCTTTTAATAAATTAAAGGATCACAATATTTCCTACACCAATGACAAGCACAAGGAAGATCATACAAACTCCACACACAATGGTAAAACAGCTGAGACTCAAACCAAGGACCTTGTTATTGTGTATCTTAATATAATGCATTAACTGAAAACTTGCACATGCATTACACTGAAAGATCTCTCTTAAACCCACACTGTTTCAGCCAATGATCAATCACTTCAGAATCATGAGGTTTGTATGAATGCTTTTTATCTGTATTTCCATGCCTGAAGAGTCCTCTTTTCTCCAAACCCCCACCTCTCTCTCTTTCTCTGTCACTCTGATAGCCTAATAGCTCTTCTTTTCTCTGCTAGTCTTATGAGTATCTCTGCGCTGTAGACCTTCGGATCACATTACCCAAGGCTAGCCCAGACTCTCGAAATTGTAACCTTATGATCCTCCAGGCCAAACTTAATGGGACACCAGAGTACCAACCCGCCCCAACCAGCACAGTGTATTAGTGCTACTCGGATCCGATCACATCCAGACCCATCATTGAGGCCCTTCAGACCAACTAACCGCAAATCTGAGGCGGCACCTCTGGGCCCAAGACCTGCCTGAGTTTACCCATAGCCTTAGGTCATGTGGCCACACTGACCGGCCTCTGTGCCCTCAGGGAGGTGAAACAGCAGCAGCAGAGAGTGAGAGAGAAGCCGACCGACCCAAAAAGACCAGCATGGTCAGGCACATGATGGTCACATGACGGCCCCTCCCCATTCTCTGTGGACAAAGATCTGAACTAAGGAACATCTGGAGGGCATCACTGCAGGCTGCAGGCTGCAGGAGGAGGGTCTTTGGCTGAAGTGAGGCTGGTCAGAACAGGAAGAGGAATGAATGAGAGACAGACAGAAATAGCCGAGCATGGAAAAGATCAAGAGAGGGAGAGAGATATTAAGTTCTTGGTTGTGTTCCAGTTAAGAGAATCTCACATGCAACTTCTTCTGACCATTTGAGAACCTGTGATTTTTTTTAAACAAACACTGTTGTTTGGTTAACCTATCACTCTAGCATGGCAAACTGCAGTTAACTATGAAAACAGTGCCAGATAACAAATGAAATAGTAAGACCAGTAGTAAGACCAGTAGTAAGAACAGTTTGTCTCTGTGTTTTCACATGGAGAAACAAAAGCAAGCTTCTAAATTCTGGACGGCGACCACTGACTTTGCCAACTAAAAAAAAAAAAAATGTTGCTGGGAGAATTTATCATAGCTAGCTAGCTAATTATTGTTAGATTCATGATTTGGATACAAAAAATCTGTATCCAGCTGACTTATTTTGAAATGCAAACTCTGTGAAATGGGATTTATTTTGCATTTGATGGGCAGTCCTACCAGTATGACATGGATAAATTTCATACTTTCATAATCTGCTTGAATGAGCAACACAGGCGTTATGATTGTTGTGGGATTTATGTCTTGTTTGTGTTTTCTGCATGATTCACTTTAAACTAGTGCTGGGCATAGATTAATTTTTTTAATCTAGATTAATCTCACTGCAATCCTGTAGTTAATCTAGATTAATCTAGATTAAAATTATAGATTTGAATTTTGCCAAAGACATTCAAAATAATATCTATCTATCTAAATGATGAAAATGCATCACAAAATGCTTGAGAAAGCTGTTCTACTATAATATTTGGTAAAGAAAAATAATGTTCCATACGATTTACTTTGGTGTTTAACTTTTTTTTATTTTGTTAAACAGACATTTAGGAGCACAGGTTCTGTCTCCATGTGGAAAAAGCTTTTTCCTGCTAACTGGAATGAACAGTAGAGGGCGCAGCCTCTGATAACATGACCCTAACTGAACTGTGGGCCTACATTAGAGGTCATGAAGAAGACCATTAACAGTCAGCAGCTTTGTGACACGGCTTGAGCCAATCACTCCAGTCACTCAGGCAGACCAGCTTCCGCCTTGTTCACGCCCCCTCCGCGTAATTCGACCAGGTATACATCCGCGCTTAAACAAAGTGAAATTGGTGCCTTGCTCACTGTATAGACCCAACTTAGTGAATAGTTTATCGCGTGATAATTTCCTTATCGCGCGATAAGAATCCCGCGTTAACGCAGCACGTTAACGCCGTTAACGGCCCAGCACTACTTTAAACGTTACAAGATAGAATAACTGATGTGCCTGCAAAACAAAACGTCATGTGAGACGTTTGGCTGGGGTCACTGGAATACAAATGTCCCCAAATCAGGACAGAGCAGCTAATGTTACAGAATTTATGTTGAGGTCCTGAAGGGGTGCTTTCCCAATATAACTTGTTATTTTGCAAAATAATCTAATTTTGCTTTAAAAGTAATACTGCATTAACTTTACCAGTGTTGGGGAGTAACTAGTTAAACGTAACTAGCTACATGCAATTAAATTACGAAATAAATGTAATTTCAATCAGAAAGTTAGAACAGTTAGAGAAAAAAACAACATATAATTGAATTGTGTTCAGTAATATAAATAAATATTGGTAATTAGGGGTTTCACCCGAGTGTATTCTTTTTGGTAAAAACATATAAAATATAACATTCACACTGTTGCTTTGCATCTTTTCACTGTGCAGAAATACCTATCTTTGGCATCGTCTATTTCTGGATATTTTTCAACTTTATTGCCCATTTTATAATACTTGTTAGGAAAGTCATCAAAAAGTAATCAAACGTTAAAAAATTAGGTTTGTGCGGATAAACTTTTTCTTCATGATACAATAAATATATCTGTATATGAGGCACTGAAAATGTTCGTGACCGTCACACCAAGCTGAACCCACCACAGACAGATTTGTATGTTGTATCCATGCCACAGAAGTGGAGTAAAGTTGCAGCTTTGAACCTGTCACCTTTGTTTCTCCGCTGTTTTATCTGAACATCTGTTGTCTATTTCTCTGACCTTCAAGACAACCTGTCTGCGAAGCCCACAGCTGAGCAACAGCATCCAGGAGACACTACCGTGCCACAATAACCAGCCTATGGCTTTGAATGCAGGCTCGGTGTACAAACAAGGACAAATCAGAACAGCAGCCACTTGATGAGAGAAGCAAAGCAATATATTAACAGAGTGTGGAGACAGAGAGAGAGAGAGACAGAGCGAGATGTGGCTGAGACTCTTTATTGCGCATGAGAGGAAGCAGAGGCAAATATCGGTGCCTAATCGCAAAACCCACTTAAAGAACAGTGTCAAAAGAATTAGGTCCATACCGTCAGAGCTTGGCATAATGGAAGCCAACAAGTTGACAGGGAACTAGTGAATTCGTGGTGGGCACGCAGCGGCTGAGATATCCGGCAAAACTTGTATGTTGACTAGTCTTTTATCTGATTGGATTACTGTTACTTAGACTACATGCAGCTGAGCGTAAGTAATGCACAGCTCTTTTTTTAGATTCGCTCCCTCTCTCTCTCTCTCTCTCTCTAGCGTTTCGTTTAAGATCCTGGTGGTTGGAGGTGATGGATGGATGTAGACTCACTGACCTACATGAAGGACATTTCCACACTCATGGATGTCATTTTAAAGGACGCATAGGCCCCATTTGGAGCATACAGGGCGATTATATCTCTGATTTCAGTGCCCAGAGGCTCATACGAGGGGCACATTGGTACCAATCAACATGAGGGTTAAATGCATTAGTGAGGTGATGCATAACATTTTAAAAGCTCGCAAATCAATGCTGTGCGTCATCTGGGTCTGAGTTTCATGCAGGGTAATATGTCTAATCAGGAGTGTACAGTTATCTGAAGTTGGTGGGGGTCACTATTTTTTAATTTTTTTATTTTAGTACATCCAAATACTATTGATAAGAGCAACTGCAGTTTGACAGCCAGTCAAAAATAAATAAATAAATAAATGAATAAAATCAGACATGTTTAAGGTTACGCTCGATACTTTCGTGGCTGCAACCTTTTATTTGGAACACACTCCCACCTTTTCAACAGATAAAGCTTTTTTTTTTGAAAGCCTATTCATCAGCTTTGTCATTGTGAGAAACATGGTGATGCTAGACTGTGTTTTCAATTAGGTTGCTGGCTGTTTACAGGTATTGTGCTCGGGGCTGTTGGCCCAGCCAGCCTGGCCTCCAGATCATTGTGCCTGCTGACAATAGATAATGAGCCATCCACCCATATGCAGCTGGCATAAGACGGATACACTTATACACGCGCAGAGTACGAGTTTACCAAGACACCAAAACAAATACTCAGCCAATGTTGCCCTCAGTTGTCATCAATTGATGCATTCAACTTGCATTTTTTCTTTTACATGAAATAATCTGACCTGAACAACTGAGCGTTTGAAGGGAGATTTGGGTTTGGAATGGAGGAAAGCACAGGGAGCATGCAACACAAGGTCAAGAGCCTGATCAGGTGCTCTTTACAGGCCTGTGAGACATTCAATGACCAGCACAACAGATGACTATTTTAAACAGCTTTTGAGTTATAAACGTGGTTACGTCAGGCTGCATCCTGCTTGTAGATTGTATTGTAGAATTTATTGAAGAGAAATAAAAAATTTTATCACAAAAATAATAATAATTCTTTCTGGAGAGTTTGTCAAATATATTTGGTCTGCTTCTTAGTTTTGGGTCTGTACTCCAAATCATTTTTTTGTCTGTCCTTTTCTGGGGCAGCAAAAACAAGTTATAAATAAAACACTGACATATTACAATCCAAATAGCGTTGCTCTGTCAGTGCTTTTGACGTACAAGTGTGATGCCAAAAGCCACTCTCCGTGTCCACATACAATGCGCATGGATGCGTTACATGATAATGGTCACATGCACCTAGAATGCTGAAGGACAGCATCAGGTAATAATGCTGCCAGTAACTATGTAATATAAGGAGCATGAATGCACTCATAGGGTGGGTGGGGAGGTGGATGGGTCCAACAAACAACTGACTTTAGTGCGGGAGTTCGAAGTTCACTTCTCCTGTGGATGTGTGTGTGTATTTTCTACAACTCACAATGTGCCTCTTTTGCCTAAACCTAATCATCAGTGACTTTGTCGACTAATCCCAACCAACTTGGCAGCCATAACGACATCCCAAAGTGTGAACAGCCGACCTATCTTTGATTTCAGCCTTCATTTTGATTTCAGCCACACATCTGTAAAGCTTCATGACTGCATCTTGCACAGTTGTGAGACTATCACATGAGAATATGTGATCAGACAGACAGACACATGAACACTTAGCAAAATACTCAAAACAGCTTCTTCAGTAGTTCCTGCTACAATAGGCGCCACATGACATTTTGCCATGACGACAAACAGACTCAGTTAAAACAATAACAGCTGTTATGACATTGTTGCGTCTGATAACAACCAAATAAAGGACAATATATGGTATGAGATCACGTCGCGACCAGGATATGAAGATGGCAGTATAGCCAATATGCACCTGCTAATGTTATAAATTGATCCCCCACTGTTGCATTCTTGATCCATGTCTCTCCCTCACAACTTTTTCAATGTGTTTTTTACTAAGTCAGTTTGTTTTCTTTCTTTGCTTTACAGAACCTCGGTTTTCCTTTCCTGGAGAAAGACATGACTGTGTATGTTGGTGCACAAGGATACTGCACAAATCCTATTGCAAGGGACCTCTCTGGGCCTCAGAGAGATTCCACTATTTTTTTTTTTTAAATAACATGAATGACTTTTCTCCTGTTTGTCCAAAGGAGCTAATTTTGACTACACAACACACGGGAACGTCGTAGTCAGGGAAAAGAGAGACTGATTACTCTGGCCCACAAAGGGAGGCGCCCAGAAAAGGAAAAGCCTGGAAAAGAATATATATATATTCTTTTCCAGGCTTTTCCTTTTCTGGGCCCCTCCCTTTGTGGGCCAGAGTAATCAGTCTCTCTTTTCCCTGACTACGACGTTCCCGTGTGTTGTGTAGTCAAAATTAGCTCCTTTGGACAAACAGGAGAAAAGTCATTCATGTTATTTAAAAAAAAAAAGTTTTGGGGGTGAAAGTAGAACAGGATAATTCAGACTGGACTTGGTTTGCATAGTTGCCACGCGGAAAATTAACAGACAAAACAGATTGTTTCCTGTTAATGCACCACATTTTTGCATTGCACTGGTGAGAGCTTTCAGTCATCTTTTAAACAAGAGGAACTGCCCTCAAACCCCCAGCCTTCAACATCATTTAAAATAGTCACCCTTTTAGTATTCATTCTGTACAACCTTTGCACCACATTGTCAGAACAGTGTGTGATGTTGGCATGATACAGGGCACAGTGACATCTGATCAAAAAGAAAAATAATACAGGTTCTTTAATTTATCTGTCAGGTGGACAAACTCAGGTGGACCCTTGAGCAGTTAAGGAGATAACACAGCAGGCGGATCAACTAATGCAAAAAAGGGGCCACCTTGCTCGTCGTGGCCACATCAAAGGGAACCTGGTTATTAATGGGCAAGGAGAGCACTGAAGGCTGCATTTCCATCACGTACACCTCTGCTGTCCTCATCTATAATCAGCTGCACACACACTGAACATACATATATGGCAGGACGGACACGCAGCACACAAGCTATAGGATACATTTTCCATATGCACAACAATCAGAAGCTTTTGTTGCCTCTCAAAATTAATTAGGCAACTTACTGAGCCCAAGATGCAATCAATATGCATGCTAACTTAATGGGTTATATCTGGTTTCAGAAAAAAAGGGAAAATGCTTTGATGTGCACTAAACTTGGCAGTAAATCACTGGCAGCAAGCAATTACAGAATTAATGAAGATCCAGAAAATACTAACCCTGGCTATTGTTGCAAACACATACATGTTAATGTCTTAAAACACATGCATGTTAAATGTGATTTCAGACAATGGTGTGGCTCCAAGTGTATTCAGCCTTATTATCAGTGCACTCATACAGGTCTTGAGTCCATCAAGTGTTATGGTGGTCTTACCTTCCTTTGTCAGTCAATTAGTTCTATTTAATTTGGACCATGTAATGTATACACAATACACAAAAAATAAAAACAAACTGGCTCAATTGCTTACAGAAACATGGGAAGAAGGCAATGAGCAACAGAAAAAAATATTACCCAAAAATTAGCAAGAAATGAATAAAGGTTAAATAAATAAATAAAATCAACAACCAGTACGTACCTGAAAATAAATTAAGAAAGATAGTTGAAAAAAAAGTAGAAAGTTGAAAAACACACAAAGAAATGACCTGGAAAATGTGATTTAATGTTAAAATAATTTTGTAACATCATTTAAATATGTAATTATAATAATTATAAGTATAGTTTTTCCTAAGCATTTTTTCCTCGAAGACATTTTCCCTAGACTTTTAAAAATAATTTTCTCAATCTGCTAATGTCTTGCAATTTGTATTATATATTTGTATTATTATATTTCTTATCAGTTTGCTCATTTCCCTTTTGTATGTTTTTGGAAAACGCTTGCAAAAGCAGCACAAGAAACGTCTTGCTCCAGCTTTTATAGAGTTAACCAATGCACCCCTTACAGGCCTTTGGTAAATGGCATCCAAAATATCTTAAAAATATCAAAACATTGGAAAAATTTAAAGCATTTATACTTATTTTGAGTGTGACATGCATTTTTTGCTATTCAACAATCCTCTACAATTTTTAATACCGTGTGTGGGAAAAAATATTCTGCAGTGCAAATGGTCCAATCCAGGGTCATTAAATAATGTCTTTGGACTGACTTGTTTGCATGGTGAAGCAGAAGTGAGGGATTTAGGTCACATGCAAATGTCTTGCTTGTAATATTTTCAGCATGTGTTGATCCATCTGGCGCTTACAGCAGAATAATAAGCACAAGCCTGGCTAGCATGTGCCGACATTCAAAAGGCGGCAAAGACATGCTCAACAGCTGAAGGCAACGTGATGTGTAGCTAAACTAAACTAGGCTAAAACATGTTAAATTTCTAGGCACTTTAATTATTAGACAGGCGAACAGTATCCTTGTCCTAAAATCAAAATATCTGGACTTGTCACTTGTTGAATTTTGTCTGAAATAAAGGTTCAACTCAAAAAACCTACATATACTTGCTTACAAAGTGGCCTATTTTAGTTGAACATTGTGTTTTTCAGTGATGAGCGCTGCAGGGAATGATGTCTGTGCAGCCTGTGTTGCAACAAAAATTAATTAAACACGACTTTGGGTCGTGATCACACATGTCACGTTAGATTTCAGTGCAAGAATCCCCACGCTGAGTGCAAGGCTTCATCTAATTATGGAAAAGTTGTCAAGGCGTTGGCGCTCCTGCTTGGTATCTGCGCGTGGTACCCGCCCGAGAAACAACAGGCTGTCTGAAACCTGCGCCCACCACTGCCTCTCAGGCTAAAACCTGTGCGACGTGCAGCCCTCACGAACTGTCTGCGAAACAGAGGTGTCTCTCTGAATTACTCACAGAATCATTCATGGGAACAGCAGAACAGTATGAAGCTGCTGAACAGAGGTGGTTTCTTGATAATTGTCCTCATTCAGTCCACCACCAGCAAAGCAGGGCACTGAATTTGCTGAGAAAATAAAGGTCACTTAGTGTAGGAACTTGTGTTGTCTCACACCACAAATAATATGAATGATATTTGTAATGTTATAGTACAGTAGGTTCTCTTAATTTGAATCTGAAATTTGTTGCATAACATAAAGAAGAAAAAAAGTTATTTAATTCTATATAAAATAATGTTTGTCTATTTGTGATGTCAGTGTTACTGATCCTGCCTTATGCTTACTGACCGGCCGCCATGGAGAGGTCAGAGGTCAGGGTTAAAACTCATAATATGCTGATCAGAGACACTTCAGAGAGGTGAAACAGTGTCTACCCTAAATAACCATTCGAGTGTAAGAGTTAAAAAGGCTCTGTGTGAAATTTAAATCACATAAATTGTCCGCACACAGTTATCGACCAAAGCTAAACACAGACCTAACCATGTTAACAAGGGGTGAACCGGAAGCGAATTTGAGAATCCTAGGACAGTGTAGAAATGGCCCATCTTACTTGACCTTACTCTGCCTCTGACTGGCTTACCCTGACATTCTACCCTAACCCTAACCAGTCCCAAACCTCTCGCATAACCTAACCAACCCAACCAATGAAGGCAACAATTTCTAGTTGCTCAAAGGGAAAGAAGAGCAGGTTATTCCTCTGCCATCGTGGGATTTGCAAATTAACAAACCAGAGGGTGGGTGCTATGCTTGCACAATGATGTCCTGATATCAGCAGTAACCACCACATGAGTGCAGTGCAAAGCAGTACAGATGAGCTAGCCAGCGGTATACACACATGCACTGACATGCATGCTCAGCTGGCCCAGTTTACCACAACAAACCACAGAGAAGCTCAGATTATAACACAGAGAAGCTCAGATAACAACACACAGAGAGGTAGTGTGACTTCACTCTCTGCTCAGGACACCATTATTCCACTCTATCTTTACATACCAAATAATGGTTTGAGTCTATAATAATGCTCTGAATATCGCATACAGAAACTTCAAGCCTGTGAATGTAAAAAGAAAATTAAAAAAATTAAAAAATGAAAATAAAAAAGCAATAGCCACCAACAATAGCAACTGAAACCACTGTTTTCACTGGCAGCAAAGTGCATAATTGCTAATACATGCTGTCTGATCATATGATCATATTGCATGATTGGTCATTTATTGAATCATTTTCTCAGTAGCTGTAGCTGTGACTGATTATAATTGCATTTATGTTGTAATTTAATCACATGTAGCTACTCCCAAACACTCAACTTTGTGTGAAAGTTGAGTGAAGTCAAGCATCAGTAATAACAGCCTAAATGACTGCTTCAGCTTCCCTGAGAGCAGACATCAAAACTTCTGCACCTCCACCTATTACCTCTGAGGTAATAGGCAGTGTCCATACAATACCAGCAAGAAACAGAGGCATGATGAGATTTCAGTCATGTCTGTTCATCCAGCGCTCTGCTTTTCTGATATGGTGGCTGCGATGAAGCTGTCTGCTGAATACATACAAAGCACAACTTTGTCAATAAAAAGAAAACAGTCATGAAAATTGGAATCGACGTATACTAGTTTATTCTTTCATGCAGCCTTCGTATGGTGATCCTCTCAGTCCAGCATACAGCAAAACATCATGACTAGGTTCATTTCAAAGGGGCATAGAAAAGTTGAATGTTGGTTGTATTATAGTCATACTTACTGGTTGCACTGTACTCTGCAATCAATATGTTTCAACTCCCCTTGCAGCCACCTTCAGCACGGACACACATTGGTCTTTGTGAGTGAGGACAAAAAGCAGCAGCGTTTTGTGATGTATGAAATCCTTAAAGGGTAAACTGATATCTTGCAGATTACAGTGCCACTTTGCAATTGAAGGGCCACATGCTAGACTGGTGAAACAAAAAATGTCTTCTTAAATTTTCTTTAGTTATTACAATATATGTATCATATTGTAGCGAGAATTACTTCTGTGTGTGATTGTAAGTGTAAGTTCTACTTAAAGATAGTTCAAGATTTTTTGAAAATAAAGCAAATAGAGCAAAAAATAAAGAAAAATAAAGCAAACAGCTTAAAGAAAAACATGGTTTTTCAATAGTTTCTTTGCAAAAGCTGCTAATTACAGTGGTTGACATGAAAACGTGGAAAATCGAATGGCACCATCTAGAACCAGTACTTGGTTTGTCTATTCTGGGAACATTATCTAGTCTAGAAACATGGTGGAGCAACATGATGATCTCCACAGACCAAGACACCCCTCGTATGTAGATATAAATGGTTCATTCTAAGATAAAGACACATTGACTTTGATTTTCAGGTGATTATACACGAAAAAAAACTTTTTTGTATTCCTCTTCTGCCAATATATCCCCCGAAATCCTACACACTGGACCTTTAGGTCTTTAGGGGTTTCTTACAACATATACCATCATTTGGATTTGGAACCTACATTTAGGAACAACATACAATAAAGCTGTCACTCCAGTTACACTCCGATTCTACAACTGCAACTGATCAGCTGAGAAGAGGTAATTCACTAAAATCAATATTGTTCATTTAATATATCTTGGTTTAGTAAAACTTCATGTCAAAAGTTAACAAAATGCTTTGCTTGACCATATCTTCGTCCTTGATCTTAAGTCTGAACGTCCCTGTGACTGCAACATATAATAATCAGAGATGGCATTTTCTGTAGAAAAGACCAGCAGTAACTAATGTTACCATAATGTCATTTATTCCATTTAGCCCATTATAAGACAGTTATAATATCCACATAGGTTTTTGTCCAATTTACCTATCATCATCATCTCAGGCAATGATGCTCATTCACTGGCCGAGTCGCACAAAGACCAAGAACAATACAGGTGTGTGAACTATTATATCTATATGAAGATGTAGCTGGTGAAATTTGCTGTAATTATCAGAGTGAATGTAGTGATTTAGTTCTCTTGATTATTGTGTCATTATATCAATTCATGAGCGGCACAGGTAGCAGCAGACTTATAGGAGAATGATGGAGGAAAATGTGCTGGCGAGGAAAGATGATAATAGACAAATGTGTGCATTCAAATCATTTTTTTGACAAATATGTACTATGGGCTATGATCTCTGCTCAAACAATATGTCAGAGCACCCTCTGCTGGTCTCTTAAAGGAGGTCGCTCTCATCCACATACCTGCATACTTCAGCAAAGGGTATCAAGGACAAAATTAAAGTCAGAATTGTCACAATATATGCAGTATTTCTTCAAGGTCAAGTTTAACAAAGTAAAATAAATCATAAAGTAAGGGATCTGAGAGGAATAGTGCTGTCTGAATCATGCACAAGAATGCAGGCAGGATGTGCAGAGTGTGCAGTGGTGATTGGGCAGATGGGGGAAAGGCTTTTTGGGCTTAAAGCCAGACAGGCGACAGGGAGGATGGGTAGACAGGCGATATTCCCTCAGGGAATATACTGATTGGCACTGATCACAAGGTCTCAGCAAGGTGCCATCTCATGTGAGACTGTAAACAAGGTCAAAGTGATGTTGGGTTACAGCTGCCAGTCACCCGGCCCGTCTGCGACCAGCAAGGTGCCTCAGAGAGCTGCAGGGTGAAGAGAGGAGATGAGATAGTGATATAGTGATGCTGCAGCAGATTTTTACTGAACTGATTCTCGACCAGAGGTACTAGTACTGCAAGTTGCCAGAAAGATGTACAGTAGATCAACTAATTGAGAAAATACTATTTGAAAATAACACCTGAACATTGCATATTGTGAATCAAGGTTATGGAAAATTAACTGAGCCAAAAGTAATGAATGGATATGCAAAATAGATAGCTAATGAATAAACAGTAACTCATACAGAGTGTTGGGGAGTAGTGAACAACATGTCAAATTACACTCGTAATTTAACCCTATGAGACCTGGATCGATATCAGTTTTCCTGTGCTGCAGTCACCTTTCACAAGTATTTAAAGCTTTGAAAATTGGTTCGCTATCTTTCAAAAACATAAAAAAAAGGGGCAATCAACAGCAAATTGAAAAAAAACAAATCAGTAAAAGTTGACCAAAAAATGACCTTAACATTAGAGTTTAAAAAAAAGAAAGATAGAATTAATAGAAAATGATCAAATAACTGGAAAAATATAAAGAAATGGTGTATTAATAATTATATGTTTAAAATTAGGCTACAGAAAAAAAAAACATATTCTGGTCTTCATTTTTTAAACCTTTCTCTTTTTTGCAAAATTTTGTTTTTTTTCTTATTAACTCCCTCAGTTCCTTCTTTCCATGTTTTTTTTTTCAATGAAATCAAGCCATATAGCTTATGTTTCAAAGGGTTAACTCCATTTTGAAGTACATTGCAGGTAGTTCAAAAACATTCCTATTTGCAGAGCAAGACCTAAAAACCAGCGGGCTTAAGTGACATTTGAAAAACTCCACAGGACAGCCAAAACAAAAAACAACCATACTCTGCCCCAACTCTGTCTCATTGAGTTTAACATTTAATACAGCATTCCCACACATTTTTATTGACAATTTCCAAACTTTTCCATGACTTTTTAAAGGAGCCATAAAAAAAATTGAACGACCATTCACAACATATAACACTAAGAGAACTGCATAATAAACTTTACTCCAACTATTAATTGATACCGAAGCGTTGTGCTGCCATTCCTCTACGCTTCTGTGAACTATTGATTGAAAATTAAAGAGTAACCTATTCCATTTTTTTCTTCCATGTTAGTTTTGCTTTAGTTCAACAGCTTCCACTTTAAAGTATTTTGCAACATGCAAACTTTCGAAGTAGCTTCCCCAACACTGTCCACACAACCAAGGGAAAGTTGTGTTGTAGTACTGATTTATCATTTATGGCCCAGACAGCTGATGGTGTTGACATTGAGACATATTGACCATCATTACAGAGTGGTGGTTGCTGCAGGGCTGAATAAAAGGGAGGGTGAAGTAAGGAGGAAAACAAATGTTTGTCTCCCCAAATCATGCCGGAGGCGAGACGCTCAACTCTGAATGCTGACTGGTCCGTTTGTTTCTCTATTGATTTCAGACTGGGTTGGGCAGCAGGCCAGCCAAGGCCTCTGGTACTGACTGTCTGGCCACTGATTGATTAATTAATGTAAAAATCATCCTCAGTGTCAATCAGACAACGGACAGACACACAATAGGCACTGTTGGACATTCACCTGCTGCTTGAATTGTGGCTTGCACGTACACAACACTTACTGCATGTGTGTATGGCTCTTTTTTGTGGGTTAAATATACCACTATTGATGCATTTGTATAATTTATAATTGCATTAAAATTAAAATAATGTGATTGCGATTGAATTACAGTACATGCACTGATTAAGTATCAATAGTTAATTTAGCTCAGTAGAATCCATATTAGCCAGCACCCTGAAGTGTGGATATGTTTGTCACATAACAGTGTTCATCAGAGTGGCATATGGTTGCTTATTGTATATTCTTATTCTACGTTTTTTTGTTTTTATGTCACTCTATTGATTGTTTAGAACTTGTGAATGCAAGACAAATTTCCCTAAAAATGGACCATAAAGTATTATCTTTAGCATCTGACACACTAACAACACTTAAAATTATTTAACAAAAAAATTATGTACATTATAAAAAAATTGGCCTATCTAAAAAAAATCCTTTATCAAATATCAGACACTAAAAACAAAAACCAGCATGTTTCCTCTTAAAAGCTGCTGATAAAATACACTTAAAAAAACAAACAAACAGCAGCACACATTTCAACATAGAGATGAAAATGAAGCTGCTTGTTAGATTGCAATGACAAAAGTTGGCCTCTTGAGGGAGTCAGAGCACTTTAAGATGTATTTCAGAACCACATTTTCAAGTTTGTTACTCCCCAGTCAAAGGAAGAGTCTATACAGTACATTCACAGGAGTTATTGATTGGACATTAAATGGTCTGATCCGGAGGAAATAATAGACATGGACCTCAACACTGATGTGTCATGAGCCCAACTGGAGAAAAAACTAATCCCTGAAGGTTTAACATCCAGTTAATTTGTTCAAATTCCCAACGTGCTTAATTTTAGTGTGCCATTTTGCCAGACATATGAATAATTGCAGCCAGCTATTGTTCTTCCAGCTAAATTAAAGGCTATCGTGTCCATGAATCAAGAACACCATTGCAGTTGCAGAGGAGAAAATGCAAATACAAACAGCTTAGATAAAAAAACCTTAGCATACATCCCCCCCTTACAACCATCACTGGTGTCACAGCCTGGCTGTCTGGGAGTCAAAATAGGTGATACTTAGGTATAGTTGCATTTGAAGTAATTTATTTCTAAAAAAAAAAACAAAAAACAATCAACCCCAATCAAAAAAGTAGAGAGCAGGAACCTGTAAACTCAGTAAAATGTGCTGCATCAGTGTTGTGCTGCAAAAACAACAGAAAAGCAGACAAATGGCAAAGCAAAGACGTCTGGTGAGGGCAGATTAGCCAACAGACTGGCAGCTACTCTGCTTATATTGCATGTGGCACACTGCTGCAGGTGCATCCCATCCTGCTGATTACTCACCATCAGGTCTGCAGCCCTGGAGAGAGAAAGCACAGCAACAGCAGAGAAACCAAGTAGACTGGTCTACACAGTCAGATATCATCCCATCTCACTACAAGAACTACACATACGTTTTCCACCAACAAGGAGCATGTTCTGTTCCAGTCTGTGCATCTAATTTTAAAACATTATGGGCATTTTGACCAAAAATAAACTGGCTCTGAATTCCAAGGTTTGGTTCCCATCTGTGTGTGTGTGTGTGTGTGTCCCATTTGATGACCAGGGTCTCACAACCACCAACTTGTGCGTCGCCAAATCATCGACCGTATCATATCATAAATTTACATGAAATGGTTGTTTTACTGGTATATTAATGCTCTGAATGTTGTATACAGACCATTTAAAATTGCACAGAATCACACATAAAAGAGAAGACAATCCAAAAACAGGGATTTCTAACAGATCTTCCTTTTACGCTCGCTGATACTCCCTTCAGGTAAGAGGATACGTCCGTTTCAAACATTGTAAACGTCACTGCCATACTTCCTATTTCCATGTGTTATTTATGATAGCATGATGGGAAAAGAAATGCTTTAGTGGACACAAGGCCTTACTGAAGTAACAAAATGTGGTCAAACAAGAGCCTATCAACTAACCAGAAGTTTACAGCCCTAAAAATGACTGTTTTTGTCAAAGGAGTCTGGTGGTTTTAAGGGGATAAATAACAGCTTTAGTTTCCTGCCAGAGCGGGCTGTCTTACAGTGAGGTAAAGTGGTGAAAATATTCTTAATATAGTCTACACATAATCTGATATTGATTTTTTTTTAGAGACTTGTTTTACTTTGCTGCTCCATTCACAGAAGTGCATGTTTACTTCAAATAATCCAAACCATCCTTTTTATGCATTTGTTTGCCTCTATAATTGCATGACAATGAAAATAATGTAGATTGCTATTGTACTATGGTACATACTAATTAAAAGTTGATGATAAAAATGAACTAAAACAACACGCATTTGTCTATGTGTGCTGGCTTGCAATGATACCACAGTAGATGGCTTTCCATTAACCCTGAAATTGCAAAAATTGAAATTAAAATGGAAACATTTCAGTTTCGAAAAAATTCCCATGAATCATAAGATAAGTTTTTACGCTTGCATGAGATGGTATTTCAGGCATTTTGAAAAAGCCATATTTCGCAAAACTGCAGTGGAAACACTTGTTTCACTGTATGGCTCCCTTGGGCATGATGCAGCAGGAGCTACCAGAGGTATAATTGCATCGCATAACTCTTCAAAAGTTGAGCGCAACATTCGAAAGTTTTGAATCCACAATTCCTCTGTGAAATTGTGGACTTTCGCTTCCCAGAATTTCCTCATATGCGGCTGCTCCCACGAATAAGGAGCTTGTCTTTCCATCATTGCTGATATAACATGCCTACGTCGCCTGTGCAAATAATGACAGCTAGTGAGGTCGCTGCAATAGAAATAAACCTGCTAATGTTTTTAATACCATCGCCAAGTTGCATAATATTGCCGGAGAAGTCGCATAACATCACTCACTGGAAACACAGTCATCTCGCAATTGTGTTTTATCGACATTTTGAAAATATTGCTCATTTTTTTTTACACAAATCTGTAAATCGGCCTACTGTGTCACTGTAAATATTGACATCAGGCACAGAATTTCTGTGAAAAACTCCTTGAAAGCTACTTTAAATATTCTATTATCTCTATAAAAGTTCCTTTTATATTCAAGTTCAACACTTCATACTTTCTTGCAGGATTAATGCAGTAGACAGACATGGAAACATTAATCAAAACCATTTTTAATAGACAAAGAGTTTTTGGATCGTAGCTGACACAGTCATAAAGTAACCATCTATTACAGTACAACTAAAAGTAACCTGTGAAGGACTTTCCAAAAATATATTATTGTAAAATGTAATGTGATAACAACCATTAGTGCAATATTTCATAAGTTCTGCAAACTGCTTTGTGTTCCACAACTTATCAGTTTCCCTCCTTTCAGTGACTTAAAAATTAACTACTTTATAAACTACTTTTCACTACCAGAGAGGAGGACGTCAAGACATAAAATGCAATAACTCTACTTTTGTTGTTATCATTAATTTCACAGTTATATATTAATGAGAAAATTCTACACACAGCCTCTTTTATTTCCCAAAATCATTTCTGGTGATGATGTTGCATTATCAGTAGTTACTGCTGTCCACCAGGGCTCATTTTGTCTTTCTGACCAGGGCGTTAAAGTTTGCATGACTGCACAGTCATACTGTCCTCTGGCCAGCAGTACGAGTCCACAGCAAACTCATCATAATCTGTGCTGTAGGTCAGTGAGTGCAAATGCGCTTCTTTGTCGGATGGCTCCGGGCGAAGTGTGGCCAGGTTGTGCTCGTAGGCATACTCTATGATCTGTAATAAACAGGTTCGGGGAAATTAAGTTTTTGCAGTTTTTCAAGTTCCCATAAAACTAGACTCATAGAGCTACTGTACGTTACAACTGTTCTTTACTGTATGCACATCGAGCTCTCACCTTAGCAGCCAGTTTGAGAGAGACGTCCCTGATGGAGCTGAGAGGAGGATACAACCTTCCCTCTGCCAGGTCATTGTCTGTCACCAGGTGAGCAAGAGCCTGTTAAACAGTAAATACAAAATATGTTACGATAGATTATCAAAATATGAGACTTGTGTTGCAGGATCGAGTTCAGTTACTCTCAACTAATTCTATGACAAAAACTTAAAGGCAAACTGTTGTATTTATACTAACATTTAAAACTATAACACTTAATTTGTTAAGGTTCTATGTGTTTGAAATTGATAAAATATTCTTCTGTATTTTGTCCAATCATCAAGAATTTCGCTATCACAAAAATACCCTGAAATACTGTGAAATTATATTGAGCCATATCGCCCACCCCTACTCTTCATTCATATCTCCTGTTCCCCCTTCATTGCCATTTTCCATCCACCAGATGCCCTTGGACTTTGCTTCTTTCTCCATCACCTGACTGTCCCACCCATCTACTCACCTGCTTCCACTTCTCTCATCTGCTCTGTGGCTGTCTGGCCTCTTTACCTGCATCTCAGTCCCTTTCTCAGTCCAGCACTACATATACTGGTCCACTTCCTTTGTTTCACTGTAAGTTCGTCATAGTTGGAAACTGTCTGTTACCTGCCTCTGTTACCTGCTTGCTTTTTTGTTTTTAACAGTGTGCTTTTATTAGAAAAAAAGTCTGAATACTTCCTCCACCACTGTCAATAATGCACCATGAAAGGCTCCAGGAATTCATTACATTACCAAGATACGCCTTTACTGAATCATCAGGAGCACTAGTAGACGTTCAGTGATAACATGAGTAATTGATCACAAGTCTGATCATACAACAAATTTATGTATTAATTAAATTCATAACAAAAATAAAGGGCTGTCAGGCACTTGTACAGCATTTTTTATTCTTCTGAAAGAAATTGTTTCAGCACCACGTCAGATTAACCCATTCACACACAAGATGCAACTTGCTTGAACACACTCACACGACGATGGAAAAATCATCGGGAGCAATCTGAGGTCCAGTATCTTGCTCAAAGATACATATATATATATATATATATATATATATATATACACACACACATATATATGTATATATATATATATATGTGTGTGTGTGTATATATATATATATGTATATATATATATATATATATATATATATATATACACACATATATATATATATATATATAAACGTCAGTGTGTTACCTCAGCTGCAGTGAGGAAGATTTCCTCAGTAATATTTCGGACGGCACAAGCGATGACACCCAGGCCCACACCGGGGAAGATGTAAGCGTTATTTCCCTGACCGGGGTGGAACGTCCTCCCATCAGGCAGGGTGACGGGGTCAAATGGGCTGCCACTTGCGAAAATGCCCCGCCCCTGCAACAAATGATTTACATTAAGGTATTAGTATCATCGATATCATTACTATCATTACTTTTATTCACTCATTCATTATAGAGAATTAAATTACTCATTGCTGTGTATGAGAATATGACAGTAATAAAAAGTGTCCTGAGTGAGTACTATACCTCTGTGAGTGTGTAACACTGCTCAGCAGTGCATTCTGCTTTGCTGGTTGGGTTGCTGAGGGCAAAGATGATCGGGCGTTCATTGAAGGAAGCCATGTCTGTGATGATCTGCTCCGTGAAGGCTCCGGCAACAGCCGCCACGCCTGACACAGAAAGCCATTAATGTGCAATACATTCAGTCTTTCTACTCTAATCACAGCACAAAAATTCTGTGGCTCATCCTCAGCATTCCCAACATGACTTTATATTCTTACTCAAGCCCACAAATTTACCATCAGTCCTTTCACTCAATAAACCCTTGTATACAATCCGGAGGTGTTATCGATCAAACACGATGCAGCCTGACCCTCTGTTCAACACAAAGCATCAGAATGGCCAGCTGGATGTCTTATGAAAACATTAAGACTTTGTTTTACCAATGATCGCTGTGGGTTTCAGTTCCCGAACCACATCTTCCAGTTTCTTCATCTGTGGGTGCTCATGAGCAAACCTCTCCTTCTCATGGGTCAGGTGATCTCGACCCTAAGGATAAGGAGAGGATGGTTGAAAAAGGCATTAAAGACATGAAACCATGTTAAAACACCAGATACTGTAAAAAAAACCCCCAAAACAAACAAATACAAAAAACAGCATTATGTTTGAGTCATTGTCATTGCTCTCTAACATTTTTATTGCTCAAGGAATGCAGGATTCCTTGTAAGTGCAGCTGGAAACAAGAGAGAGAAAAGGGGAGGTGATATCAAATGTATATAAAAAGTTGAGGTTGGATGAGGGGAGAGGGACAAAAGGAAGTTGCTGGTAGAGTGGAAGAAGCAGTGAGAAAGCAAGGACAGATAACAGAAGGAATGAGGGATGACAAAAATGGATATGGTGGACAAAACAGATGTGTAACAGGTGTTTATGCTGGCCTTTTGCCGTGATTCCTAGGAAAGACCTCTGTTGTATAAATTACTGAACCATGGGAAATGTTTCTTCCTAAATGTGGAGGTAACTCTGATGTCAAACTGCTTAAGAAAATCCACCCTTAGAGATTCTTAAGCTCTGATAAATTCAATCTGTGATATTTATGATTTTAACCTCCCAAGGGACCACGCATTCTAGTCAGCCATAGATGTCAAATTACACTGGATTAGCATATTTACACCATGTACATGAGCAGTGTTTTATCAAGACACCTTGACAATGAGACCCTTGGAATCGACCATCCAGATCTTTTTCAGACTCTCTTCTTTAGTGAGTCCCTCCTTCTCCATGGCCATGGTGATCAGCTCAGCAATCCCCATCGCTGCCTGGGAGCAAGACAAAAACTAGATAAATAACAGAGAAGGGGGAGAGGAGCT
Organism: Plectropomus leopardus; assembly: GCF_008729295.1. Taxonomy (NCBI): domain Eukaryota; kingdom Metazoa; phylum Chordata; class Actinopteri; order Perciformes; family Serranidae; genus Plectropomus; species Plectropomus leopardus. The sequence continues at coordinate 7,859,878 of NC_056469.1, forward strand.
GTATCCTGACATCTCCATACCGGCTCTGGCAGCTTTGGGTTTACATGCCAATAACATGCAAAATCACATCCACCTCACTAAGAGAATATCTGAACAAAAATCACAGTAGTTCCTTTCCATTTTACTAATTGTGAAAAAAGGAAGTACGGATGTTATCAGCAGAAAATGCTGATCCATGCTCAGGTCAATACACTCACTAGCCAACTTTAGCTTCTTGTTGTAGCTGGCTAGATATTGCTGTCAGATATTGCTGACATTTTTAAGGCAGTCTCCTGACTTTCCGTCTTTTGCTAAACTATCGCTACATTTTGGCATATGGCAGATAAACTTTTTAGTGGTTTTATCTCAAAATAAATTAATAAACTTGCTGTGCTCTTCTTGGAGACTCTTATTTTGCTGCATGTGTGTGGTCCCATTTTAACTGCCATAATGATGTTTTTAAAATATATATACATTTGAGTATTCATTAAAAAGTATGGATTAAAGCTCTGATATGGAATGAGTAACTGCAACTCCTGGTCAGCATTGAAAAGCTATACCACTTGGACATCGATGTCTTTAACCGTCTGATTAAAACAACCTTGGGGAATTCAATTAGTCATTATCTTCTGATGACTTCTTTGGGCCACAGTGGCTGCTGTTTAGCCAAATAATCAATCTCAATTTCAGTGTGCTGCACATACCTCCCCTGCGCCTTGGAACACAATGGTATGGTCGCTCATTTTGCTTTTGGTGATGCGGAGAGCTGCCAGGAGTCCAGCTACTGCCACTGCGGCCGTACCTAAAAAAGAATTATAGAGCAATATCAACACACACAGTAGTGCTGTAAAAAAAATTAGCAATACGTATTGATTCTGAATACTTGAAACAGTTTCAATACTCATTAAGTATCGATACACTGGTAGCTGCACTTTCTCGCTCTCTTTTATTGTTAATGTTAACTACAGTCATACTGATGTTATGTGCTACTGACCAAGTAAAGTTGTTGTTGCCAACCTTGTTAGTAATATCTTCAAATAAAAACGTTTATATTTTATCGACTCAATGTCATTTTTTTCCCTTTGGTATCAAAAATGGTATTGAATATTGACATTTTATATGGTATAAACGTTAGAAATTCTAGTACGTTGAAAAACACAGTTTAATATACTCTTACTGATCCTCCCATAGAATGAAATTAGGGGTACACATTAAAAAGAAATGCATTTCCATTTTTACTGTTTTTTACCTACTACACTCTAACTACCTATTTACAACTCCATATTTATGTCTGGCTACATTCCTAATAGGTTCATGAAAAAGGTAACATTCAGTTATTCATATAGTATTAAAGTACATTTGGATGTGCACAATGATGCCATTATTTGTGGGAGTAAAATCAGACCGATAAACAAACTACTTAAGTGAGTACAAATACTTGAGTGAGGTGTTTCTCAAACAAAAATCAAATGTACAACTTACACATTACATTTCTATTTTTCTATTTCTATTTTTGATGGTTGGATGAAAATATTGTTTAAGCTCTCTTGAAAAAAAAAAACAAAACAAGATTTATTCACACAAATATTCATATTTTAATATCATCCTGTACTCTTATGCAAGAAAAAGAATGGATGGGTTAAATGAACAGAGAAGATTGTGTGTGTGTGTTTGTGTGTGTCTTTATGTTTGTCGTTGAGTTACCTTGGATGTCATCGTTGAATGTGCAGTACTGGTTGCGGTATTTGCTCAACAGCCGGAAAGCATTAACATTTGCAAAGTCCTCAAATTGAATCAGACAGTCCATTCCATACCTGTAAACACGAGAGCTGCATTAACTCTGACTGTACTAATAGAGAACTTTAAGAGACAGAAAAGGGGAAAAACTGAGCTATAGTTATTTCAGAAAGTGAAGAGTCCTCTAATAGACTTTTACACCCACTCAAACACACAAATGAACACATACAGAGAGAGCAGTCTCCTGAGGGGGGCACTCTCCCACTACATTATAAAGCACAGGACAGAAATCAGGAGAAGTGATGCTGGCTTCTTACTGCACAAAGTTAAAACAATTGCTGGAATTCCTGAATATGCATTGATATATTAAAAATGTTTCAATAAACAGAGAGGAATTATCTCTTTCAACAGAAGTCACATCAAAAGTGAAAATCACAGCCACAGAACTTTGTGCAATGTTTCGTTTAATGGCCAAGTGACAAGTTGACACCTGTTTTCTCCAACTTCATGACAGCACCTCACAATGGGTCTCTGTGAGGAAGGTCAAACCTCCACAAAAGAGTAGAATCACAAAACACCAAATCTGAAGGAGAGGAAGCCCACCCAGTCTTCCAGTAAAGCAGCTGTGTTCAATTTTACGAGATGCTGTCAGACCACCTTTAACATACAGAAGTCTGCACCTCCTACCTCCTACCAAAACATCATACAACAAAAAAAAAAACCCATGAGGCAAGCATTATGAGACTGGAAATTAGATTCAGCAGCGACAAAAAGGAATCCCAAGTTCACATGCCTTTTAACACGTGGAACTTTTGCTCAGGAATTTACTGGATGTTTGCTGCTCTCCAAGATGAAAGACAGGCTTTCAGCTGGAGGAAAAGCAAGGACCTGGTGAAGGTGTAAAAGATGACGGAAAAGCAAACAGCAGAACAGGTGCTGAAGAAATTCTTAATCAATAGTCTACAATATATTACTGAAGACATCTACAGCGCCAGATTTGATCAGCTCTGGCTACCTAACAAACTAAGCAAACGCAAACTTCATGATTTGGGAAAAGTGTTTTAGGAGAATGAATCACCGTGTAAGTGAATGTAACAAATTACAGTAACTAAGACAGTGAGTTTTGCTGGCTGCTGGAGTGTTAACCTCCAAAAATCCATAAAAGACCCAGCTAATTCTAAATTATGGTAGGATTGGTTTCTAGACAGTGGAGGACCACTATACACTGGTTGTGCTGAATGGGACTCTTTTTTGGCTTAGATCTAAAACTACAGCAGTATCTACAGTTTGAAATAGAGCAGATAAACACACTGTTTCAATCATTCCTTTGCCTCTGGTTATTGCTGTTGTAAAGGTAAAAATAAATAAATAAATAAATAAATAAAGACCACCTGTCAAGCTCTTGATATACCGAATATCGCTCTTATTACTACTCTATGAAAACCTTTTCGGCATGTGGTGAAATCCAAAGCTTGACAGGCCTGCTATACCTAGTTACAGTTGACAAACTGTGACTGGACAATCAGTGTTTATGGTGGGGTTTTGCAAACGGTCAGTCAAAGAGATTTAAATTATTCAAGATATTATGTTTAAGGAAAATTCTCGCACTTGGTGAAATTGCATAAAGAGCAAAATGAAAAAACAGACAACTTGTTGCAATACGATGACAAAAGCAGGAGATAGCTGGAATAGCTACACAAATGTCTTTTCAATGGTGTGACTGTCTGAAAGTAAAGATGAGCAGTATAACTTTTATTAAGCTAGAAACAATGGGAGGAAAGGGTGAGGTTGTCTGAAACCTGTATTAAAAACACCAGGGATCATGTTTCAGTGAGTGACGGAAGAAATTGGGAGCTGGCCAAGCAAACAGGCCAAGCTGCCCTGAAAATCCCCCCCCCCCCAACACCTGCAGCTCTGCAGTTAACTGAAGAAGAAGAAGGGGGAGATGTCACACTTTTATTCTTCATGCATCTGTCTATCTTTTATCTTCCTCTCTCTGTCTGTTACTTCTTCAGTCTTTTCATAAAACCCCACCTCATAAGGAGAAGGATTCTTGTTTGCACTGTTATTGTATGATTCACCAAAGCTCTTTCCCACTCGTTACAGCGGCTGCTAAACTGCTTAAACATTCAGCAGTAGGAGGATGAAAGTAAGCGGAAGCGAGGCAGGAAAGAAATGCAGGATAAGAAGCAACTGAGTTCAGCTACAATAAAACTTAATGTCCTGATGAGAGAGTGCCATCGCTGGGTCACTGTTTATCCTTCCCTCTGCCACACTGCAAGACACTGATTCCTAATACAGAGACTGACAGCCCCGCTGACTTACTGCCAACACGGCAGTAGCGCTGAGGAGGGAAATGTGTTTTCTATCAAGCAGCGAGCAGTACTAAAGCACCGAGAGCTTGTGCGAAGAGGAGGAATAATGAGGCCAAGAAGGGAGCTATAAACTTTTCATTGTGTTCAGCCTTTAAGGGAGACAGAGACAGGCGACAGGCGAGGATAGATGTGGCGTTGCTCCGCTGCCAACGCAGCGCCCTCTGGTATGGTTTGGTGCAACTCGCTACTGGAGAGGTCACACCAGTTCACGCAGAAACCAGGCTGCCTGTGCAGGAAGCTCAAGAGTCCAAAAAGATGGATGTGGGAGTGTAGTCCTCTGCAGAAGTTGCTCTCACATGCTATTAAGTATTCTCAGTAACGACAAAGGATTTGGTTTGAAGGCTTCAAATTAAAAGTGAGTAAAAAACAATGTCACCCATCAAACATCTGTTTAATTTTAAAATAATAGCCCAGAAAGATCAGAAACTCCTGACACAGATCTGAGAATGACTGAGCTGTGAACACATGCATTTTTATGGGCATCCACCGAAAATAAACTACAGAGTGACTATCTGTGGTTGTGGTACTGCCGAAAGAAAGGAACATCTTCCCAATGAAGAAAGCTCTTTGGTCTCTGGCCCTAGCCATAAAGATAGAGGGGAGTATTTTTGACAATGTGTGTGTGTGTGTGTGTGTGTGTGTGTGTGTGTGTGTGTGTGTGTGTGTGTGTGCTTTGCCTAGAACAAAGCTTCTTTTGGAGGCCATTTATGTTCGTTGTCCCTATTCTGTCTAAAAGTCTGTTGTCTTTCTTTGACGCCCCTTTGAATGGAACGCCAAAATCGTACAATGCTCCTCCTGCCAGCTGAATAGTGGGATTACTGTCACTGGGTAACCACACAAGAAAAGTGGAAATAAATGTTTTAAAGGTGCCAATATTGCAATGACTTATGGTATCAAATAATTATACCATACAGTTTTAATGTTTAGACTGAAAATTACACAAGTAAAACACTGTAAAAAGATTTTAAATATGAATTACTCAAAATTATTTTTTCATAGGGAAACAAAACATTGGGCCCATAGAAAAAGGGAATGGACCTTTTAAGCTATAATATATGTCAAAATACTGATAAACAGTAACATAGTTTTTGGGTCCAATGGATCCATCTGATACTAAAAACCTGTGTTAGAGGAGAACCTTTGATATCAAGTGTCATACATAATAAATATACTTATAGGCTACACCTTTGTGTAAACTTGTGGACAGATAGTGACTTCACATACATTTATGTAAAAATGTTTGAGATAATTACTTTATATCTGGTGGAATAAGATGAGGGCATAACAATTCTGAGCTCAAAACAAAGTTCAGGTCATATTGCAAACTCCACTGCCAAAACAGCAACTTTGTTCCCCTTCTAATGGCTGTTGTGAATAAAGAAAGAGATGGTGTATCCCTGCTGTTGAGATTTGGCAGTGTGATCACTTTCCATCTCTTTGTCCAGTGCTTTGTCAACAGCAGTGTCTGTTCAGTGACTTCTGAGACCAAAAAGGGCCTGGTGGGAAAGCACTCACATCTTTCACTAGGATGAGAGAACTGGCAAGAACAATCCTGCCTACACCTGCTTAAGGGTGTAAAACTGTGGCAATAAAAACTCTTGTTTCTGATACCGTTGACTAGATGACTCAGATTGTGAGCAGAAATATAAATCCTAGCTTGTCTCTTGAAAGTGAATCTCATAAAAGTTGCCTGATGCAGCTTTGTGGTAGCTATGACCTTTGTGATTGCATGTGGTAACTGGGGAAAAATGGGAAACAACAAACAACTTTGTAGCTGCAGTTTGGACAGCAGCACACTCACAGACTTTATTTACTTACTGATTCATTCATGACCAACCTGTCTGACGCTCCTGGCACCTTGACTTTCAGACCTTGGCTTCTGGTTTCCATTTCAAATACCCACAAGCCAAAACCAACAGATACAAACAATCTTTTTTACACTCAGCCATTTCACTGCTTAACTCCAACAGAAAAGGGTAATATAAGCTTGAGCACCCAACCATGCTTGGTAAATATATATTGGAATTCATATTTTACATATTTACTTTTTAATTTTTCTTAAAAAACTTTTTATCACATGTTGCATTAAATTGCCTTGTGTGTGTTTTTGTTCTTATGTTATTGCTTTTTTCACTGCTGCACAATTGCCCTTCTGCAGACAAATAAAGGTTTACTTGACTTGCCCAAAGTGGCTGAAAGTTTGCATAGATTGAAACACACTAAATCACAGTTACTGGCTTCCACTGCAATCTATAGGCTTCTTTATGGCAAATGGTTATAATAAATAACAATAACAGATCATGACTTGTATGTGATTGCTCTTAGTGCTAACTCACAGAGAGCTACTTCTCAACTCTGCAGGTCGATTCAGATTTACAGAACATTTTAGTATCTTTTAGCCAATTGTTTTGGCTTCCTTGCCTGCAAATTACTGTTCTCCCTCTTATAATGTAGTTTTTTTTTTCAGCCAGCTGTTTTAACAAAAAGCACCAAAAACCCACAGTACACCATCTGCTCAGCACCAAACAGCAGACAGACAAAGTTAGCAACTACTTGGTCAATATTGAAGTGAAGGCTTTAGGAGCTTGAGATAGATATTTGTCTTTGTGGATGGTGAAGTGCAAAACATCTAAAAGAAGACCAAATATTAAACTTTGGGCACATATCAGGCAGCCGCAAACATGTAATATTGCTCTGAATCTGCTGAATACGTAAACACGAAACTGCAGTGTTGTGTCTACAATTTGCCTCTGTTGTCCCCAAGTGGTCAACAAAGAAAACTTTGCTTCAAATATTAACTATCTCTCTATAATCTTATCATTGTATTACAAACTAAATAACAATCAAACTCCCAAAAAGTCAGCTAATCTGCTTCATCAAGATTTTGTGGTTGTGGCTCGATTAGATTTGACTGACACGTTATCACATTCTTACTTAAATTTGCTAAAACCCACCCACATCAGACCAGTGAAATAAACACAAGTCAAAATCTCTCATGTGAAATAGGTTTTAGTTATAGTGGCCTGTTCCATACACTTCTTGAACATTTACCTGCAGAAGTAATGCACCACAATTTGTATATAGCCCATACAATCAGGACAGCTGCAATCACACGACCAGTGTGCTAATAAGAGAGAAGAGGGAGATAAAAGTCTATGTAAGGAGGCAGGGTGGGGTGGTGAATGGGTCAAAAAACACAGGACTTTCCCCCAGGAGACTGGTGTTTCTTTTCCTAAAGCTATCCTACAAAACTTTATGTTAAGTTTATATTATGTTTTTCATGAAGCGCTAATTCATGAGATGTCATATAAACCATTGTATGTGCATTTTCAGAAGATATAAGATCCACCTTTGTGAAGTTGTACTGGCACATCACATCACTTACTGCAAGATTCTTTCTCTAAAATAGTGCAGTGTTTGTATTCATCTATCCTTCATCAAATATAGACATACTATATAATTATCATACCAATGAAGGTGTTTTGATTTCAGTAATTTTCTCGTTGCAGACCACAGGGAAAAGAAAATGACCAGACCGGCAGACAAGACACCTGCAGAGGAGACGGTAACCTTTCCTGCCATGGTGCTTTTTAAACTATCTGGAAAATAATGCAGCATAACACAGAGCCCCTTTGTCCTTAAAACTTTTATTTTGCTGTGATTTATGATGTGCCACTGCAATACCTGTAGCGGAAAGAAAGGAAAATACCTAAACTCATTGTTTTCTAGAGTACTAACTTGATGCTTAGTGCCAGACCAGTCAATATATTGAGAAAAACTCCTTGTGACATTATTATTAATGTCTGATTGTATGAAAAAGAGTATGAGACACGAGACACTTTCCCATGTGGCGAATCACTCAGACCCTGGTGTTATGTCTGGGCCAATCTGTAAGACAGGGGAGTTAACGAGTGACCCAGCTCCTTCAGGAAACACAATCTGGCTTCATCTGAGACTCGATGAAATCTGAATCTCCAGCTAATAGGAAGTAGGTGGATGTCGTACATACTTCCAACACTGTGGGGTGGGGGGGGGGGGGGGGGGGGCAAGAAGCAGAGGAGAAGTAAGTCTTTAGTCGCCCATACAATACCAAGGAGGACCTCTGCAAAGAAGGTCACACACAAGGGCGCTCTGTCCAAACACAGCTGTCCAACTAGCATGTATATATGTGTTTGCGCACACACACACACACGCACACGCACACACACACACACACACACACACACACACACACACACACATTGACTGTTACCACAGTCCCTACAGGGCTTCATGGCTTCATGGCTGAGCCTTAATAAATCCCCAGCCCCCTCTCTCTCCTGAGAGCCAGTGTCTCTCAGCACACATTATTTCTCAAATCCCTGAGCCGACATTAAAGACAAAGACGCATTCTGCATTCTCTCTCCTCTGTTGGTCCTTTCATCCAGCCATCAGTCTGTCTCTCAGTTCCTTACTGTCTCAGTGCCAAGAGTTTAAAATGGTGAAGGGCATTTGTGTATTTTTTGCATGCTACTCAGATTAGAGCCTTCTGTATCAAATACTGAACAATCATTTCTGATATAAAAAATTATTTAATTTCACCAACCTAAAGTCTAAAAATCCTCTAAGTACCGTTTAAGAGTTTGACACTTTGGGAAATATATTTTATCGCTTTTGCGCCCACATTTACCACCAACAACTGGTTAGCTTAGCTTAGCACAAACACTGGAAACAGCTAGCCAAGCTTCATCCAAGGGGAAGAGAATCCGCCTGTTAGCACCTCTTAAACTATTTCAATCCCTAATTAACACATTAATATCTCATTTGTTTGTAAAAACAGCATATTGTTGTTTTGGAAGGGGTGCCAGACTAATTCTTGGCTGTATGAGGAGATTTCTGCTGATTGCCTGGCAACCTAACAACAACTAAAGGACTCAACCGGAAACTAAAAAAAGATCAGGTCAGCGATAATAGGTCGGACCTGCCCCGTCTGGTCATGCATATCATGATGTAAGTACTTTGGATCAAACAGGGCTTAAGCTGAGCTAATGTCATATGCAGCTGCTAGACAAAGACTTATCTGTTTGGAGATCAGCACAGACATGATGGGTTATAGTAGGACTTGTCATCCCCCCTCCATTAACTTCAATAGAAGTGGCACCAGTGCAAACTTCAAATACTGTGACGCAATGAGCCTTCCTTCTTTTATAGTTTCTTGCAAGACTCCAGAGAGTAACTGCACCTGGCCTAGAAATTGTCTGGAACATAACCTGCCATAAAAACCACAATGTTTTACACTTACTTTACAGTTTTTAAACACTGGAGAAAAATATAGATTCTGCTGAAACACAAAATATGTTCAGAATTATTAATCTAGCTTGTTAGAGCTGGTAATAAAATGGACCCACAGAAAAAAACATGTGTACATTGAGTTACTATCATTTATTGCATGTGTAAATGGCTTTTCAATTTGTTGATATAAAAAGCATCAAAGTATTAACATTATTTATCCCAATACCTATTGCAGTTTTACTTTATAAAGAACTCCTGCTGACTTAAAAATAATAAGATAACTTAATGTATCTTATCAAAACATTTGAAAGCATCAAAAATCATAATGGACCATGTGGCTACTGGTAGAGAACTTTTTACTTTTAAAAAACAAAAAAACCCCAAAAAAAACAAAACCCAACAACAAAAAAAGGAATCTTTTTAGGGTATACTAAAAACTGCACGCTACCAAAAGCATATGCATTTATGCCATATTGAATACTGACAAAAGTGGCATGTTGTTCCTGAGATATCAGAATGACTAAGTCAGAAAAATGTTTTTTGCTGAGCATTATGATGTCACAGTGAAGTTGAACTTTTGGATATGAAATGTCGTAAGGTCATCATTTATTCTAGAAATTTGTGTGAAATTTTCAAAATACGTTCCATGTGTTACGGCCCAAAACATGTTTTGGGCAGCCACAGTGAACTTGACCTTTTATCACCAAAATCTAATCCATTCATCATTGAGTCCTAGTGGAGGTTTGTGCTAAATTCAAAGAAATTCCCTTAAGGAGTTCTTGAGATATTAAGTTCATAGGAATGGGATGGGCGGACGAACAACCCAAAAACATAATGCCTCCAGCCACGGCTATTGCTGGTGAGGAGCCATTAAAATCTTATGGTTTATTGCTGTGCGACTAAAACACATCTTTTCTCTTACTGACTGCAGTTGTGTGGAGTTTTCACTTCCTGCACATCCCTCCAGTTTCCTCTCATGAGATTCATGCAGTAGGATTCTCAAAGAGGAATGTGCACAAACCAACAAGAATATATTGAGGATTGAGTGTGATGAAAATGGTGTTTTTCCTGACAAAAAATACTGGCAAAAAAAAATTAAAAGTTCAAAACCTTTGCAGAGCCTTGTGTTATGGGTGTGTGCAGGAGCAATGAGATTAGGGGATAATTCATTTCTGTCTGAAGACAAAAGCTTTAGATAACACCTGCTGATTATCACCAGGAGCAGTCGCCTTAGACATCAAACGCTCAGTTGCATCATGAACCATTCTTTATCTGAGGAGCATTTTTGAACAGTGGATTAAAAAAAAATCCCCCCAGACTCCTGCTGCTTATTGATGACGAGTCAATCTGGAGTATTTTAGTTCCCGTTTAGTTTCTTAGAAAACTAGGCATGGATATTACTTAAAGGACTGCAGAGCTGTAATCATTCATTCAATCTCTGAGCCCATAATTACTCATTTTCCGCCAATCTGGCTCCTTTGGGGAAAAAAGCTTCGCTGTTCCCTGTAGTTGAGAAGCCACCCGGTTATTAGAGTCATGGCTTCCTGTTGCCAGCTGGAGGGGGCCCAGACCCCGGCTTCTCCTACTGGACTCTGGACTCTCTGGGTCGAGTCTTAACCAGGCCCATGTGTGTCTGGCTGTGATGGCTTCATGGCACACAGGGACGCAGAGATAAACATATGTGTCGGCATGCATGCAAGGTATACAAAAGTCTCATTGAGGAAAGTACTGCAATAAATTCCAAAGGGAAGCAGTATGACTCACCTAATTTCAGCTCAGAGAGGAGGGCAAAGATAAGATCAGTGTATGAAACCCAAATGAATATGGAATATCAAACACTCAATGCCTTACTGTGCCTCTGAGTCAAACAAGCCAAAGCTGTCTCCTCACTGTGATCCACTAATGAATCAAACAGGGTTTAGCATGTCCACATGACATCACAATTCTGAATTATGCATCCAGTGTAATTGAGGAAGATATGATGGGATGCGTTCCCTTGACTGGGAACACTGGAGTCAACACAGAGACAAAATATACAGATTATATATACAGATATACAGATTTTTACACAAACCAGAGGTCTATTCCTGTAAGCTTCTCTGTTAACATGCTCAGTATATTCTGGAAGCCAGTGGTTCCTTCCTCCTTTTTCATGTAAAGAACCCCTTAACTGACACATATGAGGTCACGGGCCACCATTTGAAAAAAAAAAAACTTTTCAGGGACCGCCATCTGAAAAGATTTGGGTTGTTTGATATGATTAAGACCAGAATTCTACAGTTCTTTACTAGAGTTGCAACCATATACTGTATAAAATCATAAATGTAGCGACCATGATGTCACACATTGGTTTGTGGACTGCCATTTTAAAGCCTATGCATTTTGGCCTCCCCCATCTTGCTTTTTTTTGGAGCCAGAAGTAACCACAATTCAACAAGAGGTTGGAGCGACGGGTAGATCTGACTCATAGACTTTGGTAACCCCTCACAGACAGTCATATTTTAGTGTCACACCCTTAAATATGCTTAGCTTTAAGCCTTAATAAAAAGTAAACAGGCAAGGTATGTAAAAAATGTACCTCCTGTACAATTGTCATGAAGGGGGATATTAGCTACAGAGACCAAAACCATCTTTTACATGGAAACATATTTATTTCTGCAATAGGGTTAGGCAATTTAACACCGGGTCTATGGGGATTTGCCCTGTTTTGGAGTCAGCCTCATGTGGTCATTAGAGGAACTGTAGTTTTGGGCACTTCATATTGGCTTCATTTTTCAGCTCTGAACATTTCTGCTTGGTCGCAATGAGCATTCTATCAGTTAGATCGATGGTCAGAAAATTAATTGGCAACTATTTTGGAAATCAAAAATCAAAAATTGTTCTGGTCATTTTTTTAAAGTAAACTAGCCAAACATTTATTGGTTTCATGTAACATAACAGAATTTGATGCTTTTCTGATAACAAACTGATGGATTTTTGAAAGCTTAGTCTAATAAAACACACCATTTGAAGACATCAGTGTGGGCTCTGAGAAATTACACTGGCATTTTTCACTGTTTTCTGATATTTCCTTGATAAAATGATTGCTAAAATAATCAAGAAAATAAAGACCGGAATAATCAATAATGAAAATAATCATCCAGCCCAACAGTCAGCAATTGAGGAGATGACCATTGTTCTTGTAACTCTTACTCAGAGTTCACTTCTACAGTGAATTAAGTAGTAAATACTAAGCATTCAGATTAATCATGTATTGCTTTTTAAAATGTGCTGTTTTCTACAACTAAAGAAGCTCTCTATCATTCCTTAAAAAATGAATTTGACCAATTGGCAGTGTTTGTGTGGACTAAAAAGCAAGCCAGATGATTGTGGATAGTTTAAAAATAGATATTGCTATACTGCCAAGAGTCAGTTCAGCTGTTGACAGTTTAACTTCTGAATAGTTGGTTAGCTTTGCTCTCAGCCCTCCTCCGTCTGGAGAGAATCATGCCACTTAAATCAATAGCACTGATGGTTACCAAGGCTCTCTGATCACTTTTCAATAGGCTCATGTTGCCAACCAGCCAGTAAGCAGAAATTCGGTTGTACTGGCAACCACAATTTAGTTTAAAGATGGTAAAACCGAACCATCTCCGACTGAAATTCCAGACCCCTGAATCCCATCACACCGCACACACCGATGATGCTAAACTGCTTGACATATTTGGTTTAAGAGCCCCATGTGCTGTATATATTAAAATGACAATAACAGGCCGCATACGGGAAGCAGGCAAATGATCAATTGAAGGTTGATATGATCCTACCTGTCCGACACAGCCTTCATAAATTCATCCAGCAGGTCATCGTAGGCCTGGCCTCGCACTCTCTTATGTCTCAGCCCGATGTAGAGAGGGTCTTTCAGCAGCATCTGCAAAAACACACAGAGGACAGAATAGCAGGTGAGAGGACAGAATATGAAACTAAAAGGAAGACCGAAGGAGAAGACGAGAAGAGGGAGAGCACACGTTGTTTTTAATGTTCCATCTAAACTTTTTTTTGTCTTTAAAACTGCACTGGGCAACTATTGATTACTTAACATATCTACGAGAGGAATTTTTCAAGAGTATTCCAGTGGCATTGGCATTGCACTCCTTATAACATGGCTTGTTTAACGACTGACCGTTTTGAAAAAAGATGAAAAATGAAAAAACTGATGCAGCTTAACAAGTGAAATAGGCTTTTTTAATCCACGTGTTTTCCTTCTTGTCAAAAACTGGTGCCTATATTACCCACAATGCATCTCAACCAATCACAGTTTGTTTAGTAATTCAGGGGAGTCATGAAAGTAGCGACTAATGTAGCCCCAAACAATTTGCTTTCAAACAGAGATGAGGAGTTTGCAACAGAGGTCTGGTAAGAGCACCTGTTTCTAACTCCATATCAACTTTTTTTTTTAGTACTCTTGTAGTATTCACCGACTGATGCTGACTCAAGTGACATCACTTGGGGCAATTTATCAGACATACTTTTTTTTCTGTTATGCAGTAGTACTCCCCTGCCCCTAAAAAGAAATCCATGGAGTTCCCCTGTAAAACCTTAATTTCCAGAAATTCTCCAATGTGATGCAAGTAAATTACAAACAGTACACTCATTTCTCAAATTGTGAGCAATTACATGCATTCAGACTTTAATATCAACCTTTATGGCTTTGAATATGAATAATGATGAACATTTGCGAAGATTAAGTTGGAACAACACTTCCTATTTATGCTATACTTGGTACCAAATTGAGAAGTTCTCTTCAGGAAAGTAACAAAATAGTTAAAGCTTTAAGTTTATGTCTGTAGACTAAATTGTACTCCAGCCATTTAAGATTGCATTTCTATAAAGTTGGGGGGCTGTAAAGAGACCAATAACAATCAATGTGTAACAGAGGTGAAAATAATGCTTGTTATTCTGAGTATGCGCCAAGCTTCTAACACACAGGAGCCTACACTTCCCAAAAAACTAATTTATAGTGTCTTTTCATTAAACAATCTTGGCCTGGTAAATGTCCACTTGTCTTTCCATCATACTGGCCCGAGCTTGTAACACAGGCTTGATGTTACAAATATAAAATCTTTAAGTAAAATTAACCTTGGTGATGTCATTTTATTTATTCATACTATTCAAAACTCCTTCTGGTGCCAAGAAAAAAATGTTCTCCTGTAAGTGGCTAGAGCCAGGACTTTTTGTTTGTTTTGTATTATTTCTTATCTTTAATGTGAAACCTCAGTAACCTCATTCAGAGAGCTGAGTCATTTACAATGAACCCCTCTGTGTCATACAAGCTAACAAATTTTAACATAACTGACTACCCTTTGCTGAACGTAAGAAAAAAAGAAAAAAAATTATGGGACAATTTCATCAGAGGTATAAAACATTTAATGAGAACAGCAGTATTGTGTAAGTTTCAATTACTAAAATAAAACTATTATATTTGTTTTATGTCTGTGTTTGTGTCTGATTGTTCATCGCCTGCATGCTCATAAAGAGTGTAAAGAAACAGGGAGTAAGAAACTGTGTGTAAGATTTCTGTCCAGTCTTGACAATTGCAGGATCTGAAAATTAAAAAGCGAGAGCACATCCTGTGTCTCTGTTGACTTTAGACCTGCCCCATGTGTGTGATTATTAAGTGTTGAGGAACACCTCCTTTCACATCAGGTCACACATGTCAGTGTACAGCAAATCATAACTCCACTGAAATCAACTAAAATCTGGCCTTAATAAAAAAAAAAAAAAAGTATTTTGTTAAAAATTTGTGGCAAGATTTAACATTTCGGCCACACTGTGCTTCAGAGTTTTGGATTACGTCAAAATTATGTATTTTGACTGGGTTACTATTGTAGTGGCAAGTGAGAGAAGAATGAAAAATTAAAGGAAGTTCACTGAGTTCCTGGGAAAAGGATGAATTGAAATGAAAAATATAAATGTGTGACAAACTGTATGTAGTATTTTGAAGAATGAGAGGGATAGAGCGGGGAAGGGACAAAATTAAGAGCAGGGGTTGCTGGGAGCCATGTGTGACACAGAGACAGACATAGAGAATGACAGAGAGAGTGAGACTGATGAATTAGGTGGAAGTAAATGCAACCTAGCAGTAATAGACTGTGCATAGCCTTTGCTTTGGGGTATCAGCACATATTTCATCAGATCTTTGACTGGCTGCTCCTGCATGATGTAACACGGCTGGTCTAAATGTATAACCCGCTGAAGATTTCTACCTAGACACATTAAGGAAGACAGACTCAAATCTATGCGCTATACTCTATTCTTTCTGTAAACTCCTTGACTTACAGGATATTTTGATCCCAAAAAGTGAGAAACTGATCCAGAGTGCTGGCATGCCTCATTGGGACAGGCGACCTTTACTTCTGGAGATGGATAATTAGAGGGTGCCACTAAGATGAACCGCCTTTCCATGGCAGGGTCAAGGAGTTGCCATGTCCAAGAACAGCTCAAAAGTTTTATATAAGGCAATATTTATTTGAAGTTGACAACTCATTTCCTGGCCAGCCTTTAATGGGCAGTAATAGGTTGGAGGTGGCCAAGTACAACAGTAACCAAAACAAGCAAAACATTTTCATGTCATCCCAACGAGAGGTGGATTGATATCAGAGAGAGCTTTTGGTGGTCATTTCACGAAATGATGCAAGATCATGCAAGAAGAAAGATAAATATTGTTTGTGAAAAGTTGGTTACCCCTGCAGTGGATTTTACTTTCAACTAATGGGCCATTTATTGATGGTGAGTTTTTGTTTTATAATCGAGTCCGCTTTATTTTTGCTGTGACAAAACTGCCTTTAAAGAAGTATTTCACTTTTAATAAAACTAAGGTTTTGAAATTGGTGCAAGAGAAAACAGAGAAAAGGGACTGTGACATTCACTTTTGCTGAAGAGACAGAAAACCTACAACTACCAGAATGCACTGGGCCTCACAAGACCAACAAACGCTCCCGTTAGTAGTTAAAGTAATGCGAACACATCCATTTGACAAAATGGTAACAAAGGATTTTGTATTACAGTTTAAATATAATATAAAATATTTTTCTGAAATCATTTGAGAAATAGGCCATGTAGTACTAGAATCCTGGTTCATATATTTGATGTGTGCTGCTTAGTTTTACTGTTTGGTCTCAGTTTTTTCAGCCTCCGTTGTCTTTTGCAGGGAACAATATGGCACCCACTTCCTGTTTACAAACTCTCACCATTACAGCTAAACAAGGCACTAAAATATGTTTTTTGAAAACATTTTAGGTGAGAAGTAGGCAGTGCAGGAACATTATCTTGCTTATATATAACCAGCTCTGCCTAGTTTTACTGTTTTACTCAAAATATCCCATTAAAAGTGAATTAGAAAGATCTGCATAATATGTGGCTCGGACAGTCCTGAGTCAGTTTCAACTGGGCTGACCTCGTTGACACTGCGCTGAACTGTTGACATGAGTTGTCTTTCTGTCCCAGATTATCTACTGTTGATTGGCTAAGCTGTCCTTTGTGTTGTACAGCCCCTTTTCTCTCAGAGAGGATTAGTCCTCGTGTATGGCTTTATAGTTCATGCTTGCTAGAGAAACAGAAGCTCCATTTTCACTGTTGCAAATGTTTCCAAACTAATGGCTGCTGGACTTCAGGAAAATAATATAAAGTCATATTTGACTCCTTTGTTGTGCTGGGTTTTTAATGAGGGAGTTTAAGTAGTTTAACATGCAGTTTTAAGTTTGAAATTTGCGACTGCAACATTTATTTAAAATAATTTAAAGAGCTGTGTAATGAGATCAGAGATCAAGAACAGCCTGGACCTTTCTGTGGTAAAGACACCCATACTAGGGATGTGAAAGCCCACCCAGTACAGATGCACAAACAGCATATTGTCCTGGATGACATCATTGGCTCTGATTTCAGCATGAGTGTGTGTTGAGGTTATTCCAGGTGACATCAGGCGCAGGGATGCACTGACAGATACAGTCCAGGAAGATAGCGAGATGATGGAGTAACAACTGGACTCCCTGCACATGTGTTTGTTTTTCTTTATGCTGTGTGTGTGATTCTCTGCCTCTTTCCTTGCAGATACATGTGTTATTTTTGTAGGTACTGCACATATGAAAGAGATAAGGTCACTGGTTCTCACACAAGATTACACTGCTACCACATTCCTCTGCAGAAGAAATAACAACTACACAATGGCTCTCTTTCTAAATGTCTAAGAAGAGACATTTTAAGGCACTGGGACTCCTCATGATCTGATAAAAGATTAGTGTGACATTTGGGGGGATATAAGCTAATTCACTTTCTTGCCAACAGTTTGATGAGAAGAGCAAGTACGTAAATTTTCCAAAATGTCAAACTATTTGTTTAAAGAAAACAAAAACAAGTATGTCTTGGTCGGGGGGTGGGGTTGGGGGGCTCTGCCTGCCCAACTGTTTGGATGTCTGCCTGCTTCCCACTCTACCCCATATCCACTCAAGGACAAATATAATCCTATAATAACAGTCATTTTAATAATTAGCTCGAACTACCACTACCTCATAGCCTCCCACCTCCATCTGCTCCAATCAGGCCTTCACAGTCAGGGCTGCAGAGTGAGGCAGTGAACCGAGGGGTAGTAGGCTAGCCTGCCTCCCACATAAAGCGAGTCCAGAAGAACTACACATAAGACACATACAGATAGAGAGACAGCCAATTTATCCCATTACAACTCATTTAGCCTGTCATCTCTTTAGAATAATGGAAAAATGGAAAAGTCGGCCCGGGCCAGGCACAGCAAAATCTCTTTTATAGCTATTTCTTTTAAAGTTGCATAAAAAGTAATATTCTCTCTCTGTCTGTGTGTGTGTGTGTGTGTGTGTGTGTGTGTGTGTGTGTGTGTGTGTGTGTGTGTATGCAGGCAAGATTGTCATATTTCTGTTATGTGCTGATGGACCAGTAGTTAATGTAAAATAAAGCCTTCCTTTCCTCGAGTTAAGAAGATCAATATAAAGTAAGTCTCTTTTCTCAGTTTCCAGTTTTCCTATTCAAGTTCTGCGGTTGTCCCATGTCAACAATTCTGTTTGTGAAATTCATGGACTGGATCTCAAGGCGCAGCCGGGAGGAGGAAAAGGTCTGGCTTGGGGACATTGGAGTCGTAGTTCTTCTTTTTGCAGATGATGTGGTTCTGTTGGCTTCCTCACACGATGACTTCCAGCATGCAGCGTGGTTTGCATTGTGTAGTGGTCAGGATGAGAGTCATTGATTCCAAGTCAGAGGCCATGGTTCCAATGATGGATTGCCCCCTCTGGGTTGGGAGAGATTTACTGCCCCAAGCGAAGGAGTTTCAGTATCTTGTGGACGTAATCACGGGTGAGGGTAAAATTGAGGCGGACAGGCAGTCTGGCAAGGGTGTTGCATCTGACCTCCAAGGTGTAGAAGGAGCTGGCCACGACAACAAAGCTTTTGATATACAGATTCATCTACATTCCAAACCTCGCCTATGGTCATGAGCTTTGGGTAGTGACCAAAAGAATTAGACGGCAGATAAAAGCAACCAAAATGAGTTTCCTCAGCAGGGTGTCTGGGCTTAACTTTAGAAGTAGGGCAAGGAGCTCAGACATCCGGAGAGAGCTAAAGGTAGAGCCGCTGCTCCTAGAGGCGCCAGAGTCCAGCAGCACCATCTCAGCCGCAACAAGCTCTTCATCAATAGTCACTAACACACACACGCACACATGCACACACATCTACACACATCTACACACATTAAAAAGTGATTCTCTTCTTTCCCTATCTTGGCAGCAGATATAAAGCAGACTGAAGCAATTGGAACAAATCACTCTATGGGACAGCTTGTTAAAGTTGCATTGTGATGCCCATAAATGTCTTAAACTCTTGCTGTGAGCCCAAGAATCCAATCTGCAGATGGTATTATCACCCTTACCCAAAATCATTCAAATGGAGCAGTAAAGTCAATGTGGAAACTGACACGGTGCCAGTACAGGACACGGTCAAAAGGTAGAACTAGTATATACTGAAGGTCTATAAAGATAAAGAGCTGAGGTGGAGGACTTGGCAGATTGAGAAAAGATTTTGCTTTCTTAATTCAGTTCCAATGGCAGGAGGAGGACAAATGTGGCAACACAATATGTATTTTATGGACTTTCTGGGAAGGCTGCAGTGTTTCTGTTGATATAATGCAAGGGATTTCAGATGGGAACTCTGATGAAGAGTGTATTAGATATACGTGTTGCCACAGAGGCTCCAACGACTCTTCCATATATGTTCTATTACTTAAATTTCTTAATTTTATTTGCAAACTCATCTATCCCCAGCAACATCTCTCATCCTTAATCCTTTTGAGACTTGTGCTTGGACTGAAACTCAACTCCAGGGACTGAGTCATGTGAATACAGACTTGGAGGATGAAGTAGAGCTCCTGACAGGCTAAGCTAAGCTGTGTTGGGCACACAAGCATCTGAGGTTGCCACGCCCTTAGCCGAGGCCGAAAGTTGTGTATATATAGACATGCACACGGACTATTCTTAGTCTGTTTAAGGCTACAGACACACGTGCCGCCCTGCCCAGATTTTGAGTCATCTTTTAGAGACGTTGCCATAGAGAACAGAGATCATAGGTGGGCAACTCTAGGTCTGCTCTGGCTGCTGCTCTCACAGGCTGGCAGAGGGGAGAGGTGTTTTCCCAGCTGGCATCCATCAATGGAGCTGCTTACCTCACTTATATAAAGGGTGTTTCCTGGTTGTAAAGTGTGAGATTTGTGTTATTTTTCTTGGCTGATTTCTGAGGCAAGGCCTACCTGGCTACGGTGGATAAGGAGCATTTCCCTGCTGGCACATGCCATTATGTACTCATGGCTCTTCCATTAGCTGGAGCAATATTTTGAGTTGAAGGGTCTGGGGCAGGAGAGTTGAGAGGTGAGCAGGAAGACCAAGCATACTCGATCATTACTCCTTGGGGCTATAATGACCTAATTTCTCCACAGGGGTGATTAGAGTTTCATCTAATTTAATGTAATCCACCTTGAGTTGACAGACACTCTACCAGCCCCTGCTGCTCTGAAGCTAACCTTTATCTCTGGCCTCTGTGTGGGAGACGAGAGAGGGAAAAAAAGCAAATGATTTTCCCTTTACAGTCTTAGTTTCACTAAACTTGATTAAAGGTTAGAACTGAGGTACTAGCCTGTAAATGTTTCCAAAATTCTGAAATAGAGGTAAAAAAGAAGAACAGTTTGTTTACTAAAGCTTTCAGAAAAG
Source organism: Plectropomus leopardus (assembly GCF_008729295.1). Classification (NCBI taxonomy): domain Eukaryota; kingdom Metazoa; phylum Chordata; class Actinopteri; order Perciformes; family Serranidae; genus Plectropomus; species Plectropomus leopardus. Next base: position 7,880,495 of record NC_056469.1, read on the forward strand.
TTGCCTTTTTATTTTTTTTACTGCATGCATGCATATTTGCATCAGATGTGTTGCATGCAAACATCTGATAAGAATCAGTTAACGACTACATCAAACTTCCACATGGGTGTCAAAACCAACTATCACAGTAGTAAGCGCTCTTATTTTGTTTTTGACATATCTGTATGCTGACAACACAACAGAAATGAATAATGGCAATGTGGTGCACAGAATGAGACAGACCAGTGCCTGTCACATACACAAATAAATTGAAAACTGACATTTTCCTCTGTGAGGAATGTGTGAAAGTCTTTGTAATATAACAGGATGTCAAAATGTGTGTGAGTGTGTGTGTGTGTGTGTGCGCGCGTGTGTACACGGGGGTGGGAGGGAGGGGGTGGGGGGGTCTAATGGTCAGTGCTCAGTAAAATAAGCTACAGCAGGAAGAGTAATGTAGATACGGCAGAGCTTTCATGTCCAGGTGGACAGAAACAGATGTTGTAATATGGGGCTCAGCTCAAATGTAGGTGTATCCTGGGAGATTTATTTCCCATACAGCAGCTATATGCATGATTTTTTAAGCCATTTGAGGTAATAGATTGCAAAAAAAACCCCTGTACATCAGTTGTAAAGAACATAATAGTTGCTCATTTAAAAAAACAAATGTAATGTCTACATCCTGATTAGTATTTATTGCTCTCCAACTTTCTTCATCACTCTGAAAATATAACACAACAAATGTTTTGGATGACTGATTTCCATAAGTCATTTTAATTATATTAGATTTCTTTAGGGGACAGGATAGGATATGGGCATATATAATTATCTAAATGACACAAAGTTAAAGGTATAATATAACCTAAAAGATTCTGAGCTTTTGAGAACACATTCAAGGCTGGAGCCCCAGATGCCATTCCCACTCCATTTCTGATGCAGGATAAGAAACTGACGAAGTTCAATAATAGTTCAAATCGGATGCTGATTTACTGATTTACTTAACTGCTAATATTTGTAACATCACAATTCATATTTCATCTTGAAATTAAACAAGAGTTTTTTCAGTACACATTTCAATTTTTCAATTATTGAGGCGTATACTCTGAATGCTAATTAGGTGCCAGATTGCATTAAAAAGCAAGAACATACAGATTTTTTTTACAGAAAAAAAATTTGGACCCCCTACAGAGGTCCCAGTGTCCTTGCATCACTTGTTCTAGTGCTAATTCGCATATTTTGGCATTTGAACAGGCTAAACCAAGATAATAAAGTGTTCGATGTAATGTAAGTTGCCAATTGTTATGTTAATAATCTGTCACTTATATTTAGTCCTCAGCTCTTACCTCATTGTCTGTGCCCACATCCAGCATGATAGGAAGGCACTGCTGTGGCAGCACACCTCCACACGCTGTGTACAGGGCCAACTTGCCCACTGGGATGCCCATCCCACAGCAGCCCAGGTCTCCCAGCCCCAGGATCCTCTCTCCGTCCGTCACACACACCGCCTGTCAGTGAACACAACTGTCAGCCATAAACAGTACAGTACTACAACAGCCTCACCAACCATCTCATCTATATAAATCCTTGTATAATGCTGTTACATGTTTTCTATAATTAGATTTTACATCACATTTAACCACAATTTAATGAGACAATAAATAAGGCAGCAGTTCTGCCTCCATGTGTCATAAACTTCATCCTTCTTTACCAAAACAAGTCCATCCTGCTACCCAGAAGCACATTTTTTTCCCCTCAATGTAAGCCAGGCCCCCCTACATTCTCCTGGCTCTCCACTCACTACTCACTTTTCTCATTAGCAATAAATAAGTTCCTCTGGGCTGATTCCACAGCCTGAAACAAATCAGTTGTGTAACACTTAATATAACCAGCAGAAGTGTTTAATTTTAAATGTTCCTAATTCTCTGGGTATGTCTTTTTCCATCATCAATGTGACGCAGATAACTCTGGCACAGCAGTTTTACAGCCTCCCACAATCTGACAGGTTTAAAAAGTGTCATTAGTTTTTCCATTTGAATGTTTAAAATCTATAATGACCATACTTATTACCATAAACAACTTCTTCTCCCCCACCTATCACTTGTTAATATGTGACAGAAAGGCTGCCAAGGCATATCAGTGGATGACCACCTTGGCTCTCGTTTGCCCTCTCTCTATGGAAATGTTAAAAGTAGGCCACATCAGGTGAGTTTACGATAAGACCACCCTGATAATGAGAGGCAGCATGTCAGCGCCGAGGTAAATGCCCTGCTGTTGACAGCTGTGAACAGGTGGCACAGCTGCAGGTATATTTGACATGCCAGGAATGCTTACTGGTTTCGTCATTCTAAATATGACTAGATTATGACTTGCACATAGTTGCTTTATACAAAAGATTAAAGGAATATTTTAAGGTTTTGGGAAATAGGCCAAATACAGCGGGTAAAGACAACCAATACCAAAATCTTCTAACTTCCAGACATTCCCTGTATTTGTCATTGTTTGAAACTCTGGTGTAAGATGACTTGTAAGATGATCTTTTAGTAATAAAAACAGTGTTTCTTATTAAAATGAAATGTCAGCCTAATAAAGCTAACAGATTTAACTAATAATTGCAAAGTATTTATGTGGAGCAATGTATTCTTCTGCTGAGAAATTTAACTATAGACAGAGAGTCTAAATTTCCGCTACTTTCTGTTCCAATCGGATCTTCAGATTAAATGTTTGCATTGTACATTTCTGTAAACACTGGATACATTATGTCTGTGCATTATTACATAGAAGATATGTTGAAACTTAATGTTTCATCAGTGCTGTGGTTAATGTATGGTTAGGTTTAGGCAAAAACCCCTTGGTTATGGTTAGGAAAGATCATGTTTTGGTTTAAAATACCTGGTTTTTGTGGCACATTTCTGGCAGGAAACACAGCAATGTCTCCGTAAAGGACAACTGCTTTTCATGGCACTATCCCAAAAAGGGTGGGTGAAAAACTCAGTACAGCATAGAATTGCAATATATTTCGCACTATTATATCAATATATAGATGCAAAGTATCGGTTTTTGCTATTTCAGTCCACAAGAAACATTTTGCTGAAATTTCATGACTGAAGGTTTGTGAAAGGTTTTCTTATACCAGTCAAAGTCAAAGTCTAATTATTAGACTATCTATTAGCTAAATTTCTTTGGAGACATAATTTGCAGTTTAAAAAAGGTGATAAAAAGCAATATAACACATTATGTGTTTTCACAATACTCAGTATATTGCACAGCATTTAAAAATGCAATAATATTGTACGATGACTTAAGTGTAGTGATAAAATCATGTCATGCGGTGAGTCCTACCCTTACTATCAGGGCAGATAATGCTGCAATGTCTCAGTAAAAAACAGCAGCTTTCTGTGGCACTATCTCTTGTTGAAATAATGACAGGTCACTAAAAAACACAGTTTAATGGCTGAAAAGCTGCTGAAAATGCAGAGATGACTGTAAAAAACAACAAATTTTGTTGATTGATGGACCCCAAAAGTGGTCTGCTGCTTGGCCAAACTCTCATGCCATTCGCAGTCCCCTCAAACTCCAGATGACAAAGTCAGCTCATATAGTGCATCACTTTAAAAACGCTGATTTGTATGAAATGTACAAATTTAACATATCCATGGTTTGCAGAAATGTACATCATGCCACAAAGTAACAGATAAAGAAGTTCTACATGGTTAAAAAAATATCATCAGTACTGTTTAGTAACAGTCTTCAGTATTTTTGAAGCCAAACCACAAAGCAAAGTTTTTATGGTGCCTGAATAACAATAAGGATTATATTAAAGTAAGTTCTCACTGTTATCATAATACTTGTGGCTGCATATCACTCAACATAGTTTGTCCTAAAGTTGTGAAAGCAGTTTCGATAATCTCTTGTGGGAATAAATAGAGATTATCTTTGTATTTCAACATAATAGCAATATGTGTTGTTGCTGGGTGTGTTCTGCACTTCTATTTCCTGTTTATTTTACTTATCCACACTGCACTTTGAAATGTGTTGCTTGTATCCTCTTGTTTCTCCCTGTGTGTATACCTTGATGTCCTTTCAAAAAAATAATAAATAAAAAATAAATACAAATTTATGCTAAAAGTGTATATATTAAAGGATGAGGAAAATCTTATTCTATATCTTTGAACTGTTAGCAAATCCCATGAAAAGACCATTAAGCAAAGGCATTTTTTTTCTCCAATACATTGTTATGTTCTGCTTTTCATGCAGTCATGCATAACAAGACTAAGTAATCATGAGTTTTGAGATGTGTGATTACTGGAACAACATAAGTATTGTAATACTCATGAGAGGCTTCATGCTGCTATGTGAGTGAATTCATTTACCCTCACGTCCTTTTCTGGCCAGTTCTGGAGCAGCGTAGCAATGTGTCCTCGGTCATGGATTGTGATGAACAGCCCCCTAGAATAAAGAAAAACAAAGGGAAAAAACCATCTGTGAGCAGAGGAAAGACAGAAGAGAAAGAGACCACACTTTTTGCATTTTCAATCACATAACAGGGTACCATGGCCACTGTCTTTTGCGCTCTCACTCCCCCAAGTGATATGTGATGCCCAACTCTAACAAAACAAAATGTCACTATACGATATTGGCAACTACTGGCAACGCAATAACTCAATGAACTTTTGAACACTTTCTACTAAAAAAAGTACCTTATCTGAGATTTGAGGTTAAAACAGTTTCAAGCTGTACCTATAGAGACTGTTTGAAGTTAAGCTGCTATTTCAGCATTTTTTCTCCTTTATTGAATTCTGATGGCACCTGGGACTTTAATGTTGAGCCTGGATCGTGGGGCCTCTGCAGAGAGTTTGCTTTGGACCCTTGAGGCTCCTCAAATATTCATTCATCTTATTAACAACCCCTCCCACCAACCCTCCCTCTTTCCATTCCTGCGTCAATGTCCTTCCCTGCGGGACAATCCCTGGATAAAGAGATCATCTCTTTGCGTGGGGTCCAGCTGCGGCGTCTTTCCTACCCAACACACCCATCTGGTTATAGTCTAGGGGGCAACACCTCCTCCATGTGCCAGTGGCAGTAAAAACATCACTATTTGTAAGAATCTGCTCATAAAGTCAAACTACAGTCCAGATTAATGCTTGTGGAAGAAAACAATGGGGAAAAATGTCAAATGCAAACAGTGTGACACATTGTTAAAAGCAAGAATAAAATGCAGTGAGATGAAGAGAAAGACATAAAAGTGTCACATTAAAATGCTTTGATAAATCAGGGATCAGGAAGGGTACGCTGTCAGCAGGGGTTTCCACTTAACACCAGTACCATGGTGGAAAAAACTCAGGTCTGCAGCCATGATGGCGTCTCTTTAAGCCTGTATTTAGACACACTAGTGCTTGGATTGGGTTTGGTAATATCTGCCTGCTAACATGCATCTTTGCTATTTTAGTTTGGCTTATTAGCATGCTATCATTTGATAACTAGCAAGCACTAGCAACACAAAGTGAAGCTACTGAGAATGTTAATAACCTTTCAAGTATTGGACAACTTAGACGCTTGACCTGATGATGGCATTATGTGAAAAGTTGAGGGATCACCAGTTACTACAGTTTATCTTGAGAGGGACATCCATGTGAGGACCAAATTTCTTGCCAATCCGGTAGTAGTTGAGACATTTTACTCAAAATCAGAAATGTCAACCCTCACAGTGAGTCAGGTGATCACCAAAGTGGGCTGGCTTCATCATCTGGTTGCCATGAACATCAGTGCAAAATTTCATGGCAGTGGGGTGCCCAGTAGATCACCTGGTGGAGTGGGCGCCCCATGTACAAAGACTGTGTCCTTGCTACAGTTCTGTTCTGGCTTTTTGCAGCATGTCATTGTCAATCTCTCCCCCTTTCACACTAAAACCCTGTAAAATGATCTTTAAAAAAAAAAAAGGCATCCATTCATCCATTGCTGTCTGCTACAGAGCCATGTTGGGAGGGCAGCAGGCTGAGCAAAGTACTCCAGACATTCCTCTCCCCAGTAACACTTTCCAGCTCCTCCTGGTGGACCCTGAGGCATTCCCAGGACAGATGAGATAAATGATTTCTTCAGCATGTTTTGAGTCTGCCTCTGAGCCTCTTTCCAGTTGGACAAGCCTGGAACTCGTCTAACAGGAGGCATCCTGATCAGTCGCTAAACCACCTCAGGTGATCCTCTTCGATACAAAGGAGCAGTGGGTCTACTCCAAGCTCCTGATCTGAGTTCCTAACCCTATCTCTAAGGCCTAGCCAAGACACCATTCAGAGGAAACTCATCTCAGTCACTTGTATCTGCGATCTCTTTCTTCTGGTCACTACCCAAAACTCTTGAACATTGGTGAGGGTCGGACCATAGACGGACTGGTAAATCAAAAGCTTTACCTTCTGGTTCAGCTCTGTCTTCACCACAACAATTTCATGCTCCATTTTAACCTCACTTGTGAACAATACTCTGAGATACTTGAACTCTTTCTCTTGCAGCAGTAACCCTCTGTTACATGCATTTCAGTAAAATAACATACAGGAGTTCTTTACAATATTTAGAGTGTAGCTATGATTCTGAGGTTGTCTGCACATAGCCCTCAACATGAAGGTGGCTGAGATGGCAGCTAGCAGCTAACAGGGCTACCAGTTTAAAAAGTGGTAACAGAAGAGTAGGTGTCAAGAAGATGGAACTTGGGTTCTACGTGTCACGCCACTGCATTCCCGTTGTCAGCGGTACCCGTCATATGAGTGCAGTGCAAAATGCAAATTAACCAGTTAGATACACACACGGGACTGGCATGCACTTATGCATGACAGCCAAACTATCTAGCACAATGAACAGAGAAGCTTTCATTACAACGCATACAAAGGTAGCTGGACTTCATTCTCTGCTCAGGATGCCATTATTCCACTATATCTTTACATAACACTATATCAGCAGTTGTATCACAGCTATTGTATGAAGCTTCTTGAAAATTATTAGAATGAATTATTTTCCCCAAAATAAATGTCTTCTTATGACCTCTTTTCTTTGGGGAACTACAAACCTTTGTGAGTTGGGGTGTTCATGTTGTGCTGACGGGCAGGTGGTCAGTGCTTTAGCCACATGACTCCAGTTAAGTGGTAGAGGAGCTCACACATGGCAACAGACGCCAGTGTCCCCAGGGTGCGGCATGTTTGCTTTCCAAAGGTAAACACTGTGTCCTCTCTGATCTCTGATAAATCTGGATAAGCATGCAAAATCTTGGCCCTTTTTTAAAACTTGACAGTGCCTTTTCAGCTATTTTGGCATTTAGAAGCACTAAAGTATGCTAACGGCTCATGTTTGAAAAACCCTTCACTTTGGCTTCACTATTTACACAACAGGGAGACTGCTCCTTGAAATAGGCAGTATAAGCTCTTGGACACAAAATGCAAGAGTAACAAGAGTGATGTCACACATTTTGATATTTTTTACTATCTTTACTAAGAGTGTTTTGCATTTTGGCATAAAAAAAGAGCCAAAATCTTGTTAACATGACAACAGAGGTGGTTTTAAAAATCTCAAAAATTAAACATAAGATAAAGAAATTTGTCTATTCATCACTTTGTATATCAACTGAAAATCAATCAGCAACATTCTTTACAATCGTTTGTCATAAGTCATGTTGTTTTTGTGTTCTCCATTATTATTGTTTTTGCATATCAATTTTATAACCTAAGACCACTGAATATTCTTGGAAAAAATTAAGCAAAGGAGCTATGGATTTTCACAAGTTATTTACAGTAAGTAGCCCAAATACATAATCTGTAAAGAATTTCAGTTTTTAATTACCTATATAAACATCTGTAGTCTTAAATCCTGTCTAATTTTTTTCACAAATACAAAAAGGAGTAGGGATTGTCTAATACCCCTCAACAAAATTATAATTTTCTTATTTATAGTATGATAACATTTATTTGATTATAAGTCAAATCATCAAGTCATTCTTTGATTTCAGCTTCCCTACAGTCAGCATTTGTGTCTTTTCACTGTCATATGTTATTGATAATTGAATATCTTTGGGTTTTGGTTCAACAACAACAGCAAAAAAGACACTGAACAACATCACCTTTGACTCTGAAATGGACATTTTCCACTGTTTTCTGACATTTAATTGACTAAAAGGTTAATAGAATAATTGTAGAAATGATCAATGGATGAACCAAAAATGAAAATAATCATTGGTTTCAACACAACATTAGACAAAAGGAGAGAAAAGATGAGAACATGGAATGAAAGAGAAAGACATTGACAGTGACATGGTCCTCATAGTACAAAGAGCTCAGCAGGTCACATACAGGTCACTCACCCACAGACATCTGGTGTTTTAAACACATTCTAACTTTTCTGGTAATACAGTGATGCACATAAACATACAGCTACCCATGAACACACCTGTGCATGAAAACCTGTAAGTGCTGCAAGGGTAGAATATTTAAAGAGTCCAAAAATCGCTGCACAACTGCAATGGGCTGTGGGGAACTGAACAAGGTTTGTCTTTACACACTAGATGTGTATTAAAGAGGAGATAAAAGGGGGGGAAGTGCAGCCTGCTGTGTGTGTGTTTACCTGAAGCTGGGACAACATGTGCTACTGCCAGCAGCAAGAATATGAGACATTTTGGGATAAGGAGCAGTGGCGGGGGGGCTTAGCCCCACAATATGAATGCTGAAAAACAACTTTATGAGTTGGATCAAAGCAGACAGGCAGTAATGCCTAATCTCTGTCAACATGAAGGCTACCAAAAACATGTCAGGTTCAGCTTACCATTAATCCTCTCCTCCTCCTATTCTCATTTTCTGCCAATCTGTGTTTGCAGAGGAGCAGTCGACCTCATGAACTTTGATCCTGACCAGTAGTTCAATGAAGTAGAGCTGCAAGAGTGCTGGTTATGGCTTTTAACAGTCAGAAACACACACAGACCCATACACATGCGCGCACACACATCCCAACTCCTCTATGAAATTCCATCACGTATCTACAGTACCCAGAACAGCAAAGAGCTAATCTACAGTATCTCATGATGTCAAGAGTCGTGCTGTTTTAAATCCATCATCAGTCTGTTAAGATGATGATGATCTTTTCAGAGCAAGAATTTTGAAATTGCTTAATGGATCATTGACAGTATACAGCAGCTGTCACGGGGACGTGTATAATATGAAAGCTAGTGTGTGTGTGTGTGTATGTGTGTGTGGGTGTGTGTGTGTGTGTGTGTGTGTGTAAGTTAGACAGCGGGGGAGACTACTTAATAGAAAAAGAGAGAGAACGAGATGTGTTTTGAGTATTTGGTGTGAGAACATTGTTGAGAAATGAAGTCATGTTGGTTTGTCTAAATTTTTTCAAGAGGTTACTGCAAGTTGAGAGTTAATATTTGGTTTGAGGGTCAATGAAAAATTCTGCAATCTGATGCTTTTTTGGTTGTTGCTATAGCATAAAAGCAAAACCAGCACACGTCCTGAATCATTTCAGTCTGTTTGCAGTCTGACTGCTTTTGAAGGAGAAATCAATATTTCTGCACATACAACAACAGCAGTTCTTTTGTCAGGAGTACACCCACTGCCCTCTCAGATCAGACACCTCCAAAACTATTACTTTCAAAAATGTGTCCAATAGGCCTTGCCACTTGCTTGACAATTGGTTATTCATGCACTCTGAGTTTGTGGTGTTAAGGTGTAACAGCTGACTCAATTCATGGATGTTTTTTTTTTTTTTTTTGCAGTAGATAAATGAACTAATCCACCATCCACTAATCCACCTATGAATGAAGTACTGGGATATGAGTTCATCTGGAGATTGCTATTTTTCTCCTCATGTTAATGCTTGGGTAGTTAATATTTAGGTGCATGTGTGTCAGACTGCTGCTGCTGAAATAACCACAATGAATAGCAGTCGCCGTATTTTCTAGATGAGAGGAGGACCACAAAGAGTTGAGCTGCCATGTCTGGCTCCTCCTGTAAGAGAGTGTGGCGAGAACAGAGAGGGTAAAGAAAACAACCTGATGGCCTGAAACAGCCCCTGCGCTGACCTGCAGCTCGACACAAAACACACCCCAGGGATTGTGGAAAGGCTACAGGGGCCAGCAGGAGAAAAAGCTGCTTTCCACACCATGACCCCAAAACACAGTCTGAGCTCCATGAGGAAGCCGGCCTCCAATCGCTGACCCGTGTCCACACATAACACCACCAGTCACCATTCTTCACCCCCACTGCATAAGCTTAATCTTTGCTTTGCTTTGCTTGACGCCATCAGTTAGCAAGCCACACAAGGTTCAACTGACACAGTGGACACAAATCATTGAGAAAAGACTGTGAAAATAGTGTTAAAGGTCAGAGTCATGCTATGAGATGTCTCCAACTAATTAAGCTTCAAATCTGCCGCGACAAGCAAGTTTTTATGGTTGGTGTCCACTGAGAAAGATTATGACGGAATTTTCTCCTTGATTTTCTAAATTTGTTTGAAAGGCCCTAATTGGAGCTGAATGTAGCCATCACCTTGGAGTGTGATTCTGCCCGGACGGAAGTGGTAAATGTCAGCTAAGTGAAGAAAACTATTCCTGTTTTCTTTGTGTGTAACTTCAATTTGTTCACTTAAAAAACAAAGATTTTGCAAGGGCTTCTGAAATGTCACTTTGACAAATAGCAGGTCTACAGCCCCAATTCTATAAAAATTGGGATGCTGTGCAAATCCATTTAGATCTACAGTATCTTCAATTGAATACAGTACAGTATTCAGTGTTCAAAATGATAAATTGTATTATTTATTTGTGAATATAAACTCATTCTAAAATTGAAGCTTGCAACACACTCCTAAAAAGTTGAGAAAGTGGCAACAAAAGACTGGGAAAATTGTGGAATGATCTAAAAACACATGTTTGGAACATTCCACAGGTAAATTGGTAACAGATTATCATATCTTATTAGGTATTAAGTGAAGGAGGCATCCTTACAAGACTCAGTCAGTCACAAGCAAGGATCACCACTATGAAAAACTGCATGGGTAAATAGTCCAACAGTTTAAAAGAAAGATTTTGTTAACACACAGTTGCAAAGAATTTAGAATTTCATGATCTAAAATCCATGATATCATCAAAAGATTAGGAGAATCCAGTTAGTGCCCATGGCATCATGGGCACATCTGTTAAGGCACCATGAATGCTGAGAGGTACATACAGGTTTTGGAGAAACATATGCTGCCATCCTCACATGTTTTCTAGAGACGTCCCAATTATTTCAGCAAAACAATGCCAAGCCACATTCTATAAGTGTTACACACAGTGTGACATTGAAGTCAAAGAGTACTAGGCTGGTGTGCCTGTAGTCCAAACCTGTGTTCCACTGAAAATGTGTGGCGCATAATGAAGTGCACAATATGACAATGGAGACCCTGGACTGTTGAGCACCTGAACCTTTATATTGAGAAAAAATGGAAAGTTCCCTGTTCCCAGTTTCCTAACGCATGATGTATTTTTTCGGCATGGCGCAATATAAACTTGTTGCCCTTCAACACAAGCTATGGCCTTAAGCTGTATTTATTGCGCGACAAAAGGTCACGTCAGAGCTTTGGGAGCCCACATACAAAGACTCTGTCCACTGGGTGCATAATTTATGAATACAATAAATCAACTAACTAATCAAATATTTAGTTCACATAAGACCAAGAACAATTACATTGTTTACAATCTTAAATTGTATAATAGTCCGACATTAAACTTCACAGTTCACCTGCACTGGAAGGAAATAGCACATAGACGTATACTCTATCATCTCTGTGCCTGTTCCAGCCATCAGCCTGCTGGAGCTGGTATTGACCCCAGAAAACTGTTACTGTTAGACTAATTACTTTCTCATTTACCCAGAGCTGTTGACACACTGTATGTTGAAGGTTATGCAATGAGAAAGCATGCGCAGGCCATGTAAAGCTGCATGCTAAGATGGGAGTATGATAGTAACTGTACATCAACGGTCTCTCACATGGACAGATTGTGAGATGCATTTAGCACTCTGAAGTGATGTTATCCTGGGTCATTCTCTTGGACTACAGTAGTGCTGCACACACTCAATAACCAATGACATGTAAGAGGTTCCCCAAAAACAAAGTTTTCTGCATGGCATATGAAATGAGCTTTTTCTATGAACATACACCAACTAACTTCTAACACAGTATGAAACTTATCATATATAAAAGCAGAAAGACATCTGAGATACAGTTTGCCTGTAGGAAAAGAAACATATATACGGTGGGAAAACTCCTTCATGGAGATCCATGCCTTTTCAAAACAGGTTAATTTAGGAGCATCACTCCAAAATTAACACACCGGATCTTTCTGCCAGACCAGCTGCTAGGATATTTGAGATATAATTTTATTAAAAATGGGAAGTTCAACAGGCTCTAACAGAAACAAAAACACAGAGTTGCCAATAATAAGAGATTGACATTTAGAATTTCATTAAAACAGATTAATCTGTTTGCCACTTGGTCAGGATTCAAATAGTCCCAAACAAAGAGGAAGAGTTAAATTCACAATAATTAACCACAGATTTTGAGGTGTGATAAAAGATTGATCAGTTGGATACACAATATTTCTGTTTAAATCATTATTGGTGCAGAACTATGATACAGCATGCCTGGCATACACTCCTGTCTTATACCACGTGTCACATTTTTCTAGCTATTCAGATGTGCATAAAAGTTAAAATATTCTCAGCCTGTCAGAACAAGGCACCTGATCACACCACCTCTCAGTGTCACACTTGGACCAGATGGGCGTTACTACTATTTTGTTGCCAAAAGACGGTTGACAAAATATTGATATTAGCAGTATTTAATTACAATGAAGGACACCCCCCTCGTTTGAAAAACTAAGCTGCGAAAGCATGTATGGAGTTGTGTAAGCAGCCTGGTGTATCTCCCCGGTATAATGCCATTTGCTCTGCTGATCAATCTCGATTTAACAAACCAAATGGGCAATTGTAAAGACAGTTACAGTAGGGAACATAGTTTAAGGCAGGACATGGTCTGACTTAGAATACATCTATCTAATGTTGCAGGGCTGCCATCACTGTGGCATAGCTACTTTCATAAACATGTAAAATTGCTAGTTTTGAGATCTTTCCTTCACTAAGCAGTGTGGTAGCACAGGCAAATGCATCAATATATTTTTCCTACTTTAAACTTTATTTGTTAATTGTGTAAATGAAAAATGTGCCATGCTTTTTTCACTAGCTGCAGATTCAAAGTAGCTCTCCAATACTTGGGTACTTGCAGAACAATAATCAACACTTTATACATTATATGTATTATATGTGTATGTATGGGTGGTTACATCTTGGTAACCACCCATGTTTGGTTTATCTTGACAGTTGTCAATAGCTAATTTGTCAGTATACCGTAAAGACATTGGTCTGGGTTCAACACACGTCTGTCAATCATCATATCAGCTGAGTGTCCTCTGAGGACCAGCACAGCATCAAGTGAGACAGCCCATCACCAACACATGCACACATACACACACATACTGTATAGTACATTCATAAGGAGACAGAGTAATTTCTATGACTGGATGTGGTATGTGACCACATGCTGTAGAAAAGGACTGACAGCACAGTATTTAAGCAATGAGACCGCTGGTTTCAACTTTCTTGCTTCCTTCCCTGAGTGGTATTTAATAAGCTAATGGCTTTCCATGGAAAGAGAGGAAGAGTTTTATCTTCCAGTAAAGTATTATTTTAAATGGAGACAATCATTTTTCACATTCATACTTGATTACAAAGTGATAGTTCATGCACAAACTATAACTATACCTATAAATATCCATTTAACAGGAAAGCAAGTCACTTTTATTGCTTCGGGTTTACACTTAGTTTTGTTCATACAGATCATTTCCACGGCAATTAAGCATGCAAAGCCAAAGGAGTGAAGCTGTTGGCATCACGAATAACACACTCATGCTGCAACGCATGAAGCATCCAAGCATCTGACTAAACCAATAAAGGAGAAGGATAAAACTCAATGAGAACTGGAGGTCTGGCAGTGCCAATCAATAACTATGTTCATGGGGCAGCCTGAGCTGACGCATACTCAGCCTGTTTTAAAAATAACTAATTGCAATGGAAAAGATGATCATCGAGGAAACTAAATATGCAACAGACCTCTGGGAAAAGGAAAAAGTGCTCTGTAAACACAAAAAGAAGAAAATAAATAGAAACGACAAAGAGATGCGGATAGTGGGTGAATAATTTAGCATCAGCTCAACAGAATTATCCAGACCATAATCCATCCCTCCGACTATGTCTAAGCACATATAAGCCTTCAGTTCTCTGTATTTTTTGCATTATTTCCAAGGGGTGTTTTTGTGTATTTCTTCTAGGAATTCATCTTAGCTGCAACAAGCAATTTTTGTTCAACACACAGCTCTCATCACTTGGAAATGAAACGTGATGTGCAGGAATTCTGTTTCCAGTCCCTTCTCTTTCCTTTCCCTTCACACCCTCCTCTCTCTGTAGAGTATGACTCTCTGAAGACAATGCACTCTTCTTCTTCTTCTTCTTCTCCTGCCTCCCACCCTCCATGGCACGCTCACACTTTGACAGGATTCCACCACATTACAAGTATTCAACGCCTGAATCACCCTCTCTTTTGTGTTTTTACACAAGCAAGAACCAGTTCCAGTCCCTGGCCTCGGAAAACCATAACCCACCCCCACGTCATTCCACTGCAGCCCACTGAAATCAGCCGGGGCTTCCAAACAACAACTAATCTTCCCTTGTGAAGCTTTTCCAGACTTGGAGAAAAGGGGGAAATTCTAGAAAATCAGAGGCCAAAATGAACACAGTTTGGCCAATCTGATCGGCCTTTCATCACTTCAGGTAACTGGGCAAGACAAAACAGAATAAGGCATGGAACCTTTTACACAACTTGCAGGTGATGAAAATAGCAAACAGACAGTGTGAGATTCTGGGGTTTCAAAGCCTGCTGTCTACTGTAGCTGTCTGGGCAAAGGAGAGACAATCGAGTGTCCAGACTATGTGCAATTTCTCTCTCAGCCAGCCTTACATAACTCAAGGGGCAACAAACAGCAGAAAAGGGCCCCATTCCAGCATAAGGGCCCTGCTAAAGGGATCAGAGGCACAGACCTGATGAACCCAACTGGCTATTTGAGGACTTTCAGCCCTCTGCAACTTGATTTTCCACTCATTCCCCTTTTCACACATGTTCTGATATTTGCGGCATGCCAATGACGTTTCTTGAGGGTTGCAAAGTCACATTTTAAAGCAATTGGTTTTGCCTAGGCCGGCAACTGTGCAAGTCACTGTTGCAAATGCTGCTTTGTATTTGTAACAGTGGTCAGGTACAAATCGCACAATGCATCTACAAGATTTTACTTTATATCCCCTAAAATCCAAAAAGATCATCCTTTCAAGAAGAAAAGACATAAAGATCAATAGGAGACAAAGAGAGCATTGTAAAATCATTGAGCATTGTAAGGATGATAATGATTTATGGTCCATTGTATTCTCTTTGACATCCACAGAAAAATGTGTATTCAATTTCAGGCATGTCTGGGTTGGTGGCAGGCGAGCTACTAGTGTCCACTACAAAACAGATGGAGAAATGCTTTAAGAGTTTCCAATTCTTCATGGCTTATAGCAGAGGAGATAATTCATGCACTATATGACACCAAGTGAGGGGCCAAAACCATGATATTTTATAATAGAATATCAATGCAATTGTACTTTACTGTGCATTTTATGCTCTCAAGACCATTTAACTAGGTTGCAAGACGATCCAGCAGGCCTTCACATTTATATTAATATTCTGTAATTCTCTGGAATACTCAAGTAATTCATTTACCTGGATAAAAGTCTCTTTTTGGAGAACCTGACAACCTGTGGCATTGGGTACCAGCTCAACCTGGACAATGAAGTCCATTTAGTAAGCTATGGTATCAGTTTAGTTCGATTTGGGGAAAGATCTTTGTCAAGGCTAGAAACATCAGAAACACCACCATAGCTTGGTTTCAAATGACTTTTTGAGTTAAGGTTAGGAGCTTTCATCATTATGGTAATGTTAATAACCAAGGTTGGGGGGTGATCATGGTCATGTCCTTTGCTCCAAAAATAATTTAATTTCCTCAGAAAATGTGTAAAATATTCAGGATACATCGCATAAATGGCTGCAATACCAAAACCAGGCTGTCAGTCAAAGCCCCGCCATTAAATATGCAGACATGCAGTGACAAACCTCGACACAAAATATCAACACTGTACACTACTACATTTACATAATAAATCATTCCACACCATTTACAATAATCAAGGTTATTAATTATTACTTCATACATATATATTATTCATTTGTTCAAAGAGGGTCAAATTCATTCTATGTTTATTTTGTATATCTAATCTATCTTGTTTAATTAAAATGAAATTGTTCCATCTGTCATACAAGAAGAATGTTAAACTGCCCTGTAGGCAACAATTTTCAACTCTCTATTAAGGAAACTGGAGCTGTAGCGCTCACTGATGTAATGCAAAGGCCAAAATCAAAGCGAATGTTCAGGATGCCAGGGGAGAGGTCAAGTCTCACGTAATGAAAACAGATGAAAGGGAGTCAAAAAGTCACCTGAGTTCAGATCCCATTCCTGTAGGAGTGGTCAGAGGTCAGACAGAGTTAGTCTACGACACAACCAAAACCAGTCATCTCACAGTGAGATCATCCGTAACATCCAGATGGTCAATTTACCCAAAGAACTACTGTGTTTATTTATGGTCCTGTCACTGAAACCATGCATACTCTGTGGAAGTACTAAAATGTACAATAATAATCAACAACCACTTGTGATTGCTATTATATAACTTAAACATTTTAACATTAAGGTGAAAGACTTGACCTCAGACAGTGCGTCATACGAGGGGAAATATGAATGCCCTAACACAGCAGGAAGACTTCAGAGATCTGCCTTAAAATACAGCGTGCTTTGCCAAAATATGCTCTATATAAATCACTCTTGTCAAATGTAAATACAGTATATTGGCTGGGATCAAATAGTTTTTTTGCAAGACCACTGAAATTAATCTTTTGTTGTTCAAATAAGTAAATTTCTTATCAGCTAAGAGGCATTATTTATCTGCATGGAACAAACTATGCAGCAGTTTTGCTGGCACAGCTTGCTGTATTAAAAACTGAATAAATAATCTTAACTCCCTTGCCAAATAAGCGTGTTGTGTATTTTAGTCTCTTTGAACATAAGAATATGATTTCTCATGATTAATTCAAAAATTTTCACCATTACAAAGTCTACATAAATCTGGATTAACAATTTATATTCTGTAATTTAAACTATTCAGCTCGCAGGGTTTTAAATCCACCAGGCGTAAGTTAAACAATAGACAGACAGATGTTTTCACTTCTTTTTGCTGTTATAAAAATGGCAAAACAAACATTATCCGCTTCTTTTATTGTTGTTGTACTGTTCTTTTATGCATGCCAGAAAATATGCCTTATGAAATGAAATTATATTTGTGGAGCATGTTTATAGTTTGGAAGCCTCCTGATTGATTCAGCAACTCACACAGCCCTTGAGTGCAGATGGATATCTTCAAGTTTCTAGCAATGTGCCAAATGCATGACAGGACTACAAGTGTTCACAGCCAAAGCTAAACTGAGAGCTGATAGGGCTGTCAAAACAAAGAGAAATTAGCTTTTAGAGCTTTCTTACCACATCCATTAACTTATCAGAAGGAGGTTTTAAACTGACAAGTAAAAAGCAGAACCGTTAGGGGATATTAGAGTCAGATACTGTACTTTCAGAAAAATCGGACTTATCTAAATGCAGATATGAAATTGGTGCAGTTGGATGGTGATTAATCGTTGATTTGTTGACTCAGCTTTTGTCAGAGAGGAGTGTCTTGTGTCAACATGAGGCTGACCTAGTTTGAGACACTAAAACTGGTCTGCTAAACTGAGATTGTAAACCATCAAGCTGCCAAATAAATGACCATTGATTTAATATCTTATTTCATTTTGTTTAAAATTCCAAGAAAAATGAAAAGTCTCAATAAAATAACTTCAGACTAAATAAAAGAATACATATTTTATAAATTCCCACATGTAAGCTGATTAAAGTTTGGTCGGATATAGGCACAAATAACCCCAACTTGGTTACGGTTATGGACAGGTCAGGATTTGGGTTTAAAAAAATGTCTTTACTAAGAATAATTCAACATTTTGGGAAATATGCATGTTCACTTCTAGTTGAATAAGAAGATCGATACAGCTTGTGTCAGTCTGCTAAGCATTAAGCAGGAGCCAAGATGCAATTGGCTTAGCTTAGAATTAAGAGTGGGAGCAAAGACAAACAGCCAATGTGGCTCATACTTCACATTCAGATTAAATTAAAGAAATTCAATGTGTTAATAAAGGATCTTTTTTTTCTTTATTCACTTTTGGACAGAGCCAAACTATCTGTTTCCTCCTACTTCCAGTCTTGATGCTTAAACTTAATGGACAATGGAGTGGCATCCATCAACTGTAACTCTCAGGAAGAAAATAAACACGTGCAACATGTCAAACTATTCTTTAATAAAAGTTGATATTTTAACGCTATATTGTAAACATAATGGAAGCAGCTACAGAGCTGTCACCATTTAGTTTGTGGACTCCCGTTTTGAAGCCCCCCCCCCCCCACACACACACAGTTGCCATGAATGTTGAAATTAGCTATAGAGACCAAAACCCTTTTTTGTGTCAGACTTGAACATATTTATTTATATGTAAAGTTGGGCATTTTAATGTGGGGCACTATGGGAATATCCTCAAGTGGCCACTAGAGGAGCTGCAGTTATTGGCACTTCCATCTAGGGATTATTTTTTCAACCCAGGAGGTTAATTTTAACCATCCAAACGAAGGTTCCCTAATCTTAAAACCAGATTAGGAAAAGACTGCAGTGTCACTTTTTTCCTACATGAAATGTTAAAATCTCTTTTTAAAAAGTAACTTTTTTCTATTCTTATGATTAGTAATATGGCAGACAGACCACATAAATTGATTTTAGTGACAAGATATATATATAACACAAAAATGATAAAACAGCTAAAACCAAATAAACTTGGACTGGTGCTCAAAGCTTACCCATATTTTAATTTACCACTGTACCACAGGACATGACATAAATTGACGTAACTTGTGAAGTTTTCTTGTACGCCCCCCTCTCTCCCATGGTAATTTTGGTTACAAAGAAAAAACACAAATGCATCTGGGACTGAAGCATAAAGTGCCACACCTGGAAAAACAGACGCTATAATAAATCAGATGGTTACTTGGAGTCAGTCACTACAAACTGTCAAGCTCCATCTTCTTCACTAATCAACACAGTCCAAGCAGTTTCATCAGGCCAACATCACTGAGCTTCATCAGAGTACCAAGTGGTGGCAGCAGTTCGGATCTGAGTGATTTGGTGTATTGGTGCATTTTTTTTTGTAATGTTTGCATCATTCCATCTGACCATAAGATGAGCTTTACATTGGACTTGAAACGGAAAGAGAACAACAGAGACTTTTCTCTGCCCAAAAGGTTGGGCTGTGACTCGGGGAAATTTTGGTTTGGAATTTCCATTCAATGCAGGGGGAAACAAAGCTGCATTCAACTATTACTGAGGCATTTTCCATGCATAATGGTAGTGGTTTGTATGTGTATGTGAGTGCAATTCAGGTAACACTGATCTTTCCATATTTGACACTTAAATATAAACACTATGTCTGTTTCTTAATGTTTCATGCACAATATTTTTTTGTAATAAAAATTGAGTGTGGGGGAATCCCTCCCTGTTTTTTTCACAAATGAAAAGCTGGGAATTTTGGAACTTTTGTGGCATGAAGGCAGTTCATCCAAAGTTATGGTAAAGCTATTGTTCTCCTCACACTCTGTATCTGTGTGTAGCAGAGCCTACTGGACAGCATGTCGATAATGGAAATCATAATGACCCCGTTGGCAATATCCAACTTGTGGCCAGAAATGTATCCACATATCAAGATTCCACCTCTGATAATATGCCTGACTCTCCATTTGCCCCACATACATATAGATGCATTACATCACACTGGCTGCTCAGAATCACGCAGGAATGAGGCCAGCAGCATAAAACAACTCTAGTGAGGAGTTGGCAGCCCTCCTACACTAGCTCTTGAAGAGTCACTTCTAACATGTGTTTTGGCACCCAAGCATTTCAGCCTTGACAGGTGTGTAAGAAATGATTTAGTTTTCTTTCAATTTGAAGTCTCTTTAAGGATTTATTGGGTCCCTGCAGAAGTAATTGTAAAGAAAAGATAACATTGTTAAAACATACAGAGTGCATACATACAAAATGGTGGAAGCGGCCAACTTTTGCAAACATAGGGTTATTCCATAAGGCATCGTATTTAACTCACCAACTTCGCCCACTTCTGGGTTTTACAGTTCAACCACTATACTTCTAAAGGCCAGGCGATGAAGGCTGCAGCCAGACTAGGTCAGGTTATGACTGCAGAGGAAGCTTTGGCCATTGTTTCACTTTACATTAAGGTTGAATATTCTTGCGTGCTAAACTTTGTTCATTATATATTTTCCCTATTATATCTAATGCACAGTGAAATTCCCATTAAAGCCATAAGAAAGGACCTACCCTTGTTGCCAACTTTTATGACATATGCTGGATGAATTTTCTGCTGCATGCTGCTCAGACACCTTTGGGTTTGTTTTAAACTACAATCCAGGCTGAGTGTGATTCACTCCGAGTGTCAGATAAGCTTCATGGGATGATCAGCAAGTCGTATTTTCCACCGTGGGCTGGTGAAATATTACTACTGCGCACCAAGATGTAACCATTGGAGACGGTGTGAGGATTGTCGCCAAACAGAACTGTACTCTGTAATTTTGCCCTTGGTGGGGAAGGAGAGTCTCATATTAATGCATCATTCAGCAGCTCCAGTGAAGTCAAACTGAAATCACATTATTAAGAAGAGGAAAATAAGATATTCAGGGGAGTATTAGAAATGTTGCTTTTCATATCAGTGGGGCGTGTCATTGTACGTTTTTAATGGACAGGTTGCAGGATGAACCCCAGACTTTTGACTAATTGCTATGACCCGCAAGGCAAGGGTTATGTAACTGATGAAGACAAATGAAGGTGTTGAAAGGCTCATTTTTGGTACCCTTGTTAGCTTGTCTGCTTGTAGGTCTACTGTCAACCTGTTCTCATTCCAAGGCCATCAAATACAGACACTTTGTCATGCCCTATCAGTGATTCATACCAAAGCATGGGGCACCATTCTGTGCTGTATGTGATATACAGTGGTCTCCTGGGTGAAAAAACATGACATGTGGCTAACATTGAGAAACAGTCACAGTAAGCTTTAGGCACAAAACTACTTAGTTAGGTTTAAAAAAAAAAAGATAATATTTTGGGTTAAAATAAATACTTTTTTTATGGTATTATGGCTGATAGTAGATAGAAGTTATGTAACGTGAGTGATGTAACTACGTGATATCTGTAAGTAAGAAACATAAAGTGTTTACAAAATAACATTGACTTTTGACATTAGAATGGACACAAAGCTCTCTCCTGGGTTAAACTCCTTTGTTTGTATACTACGCTGGTTGCTGTCAGTTTCAAATATTGCTGCAGTTGAGATTATGTCAGTTACTTGAAAAGCTGTTGTGTCTCATAAAGATGCTCGATGTCAGTATCACCCAGACAACCTACTGGCTATGTTTGCGAAGGGTCTTAACAAAGCATTGGTGTTCGACATGTTGGGAATGAGAACGGCTGCTACTGTATGAGATAAACATTGAAGAGGAGCATGAGGCAGGACAAGACAATTTTATGTGTAACAAGAGTTCATGATCATGCAACCAATGCGTTGACAAGAGTAAGGTTAGGGTAGTAGACGGGTCATAAAATCGGGTTACAAAACCACAGGAGACTGGTGTTCAAAACTGTGTGAACTAAGGTATGTCCTCAAATTTTTTCTTTTCGTAAACCTAACTACAGTGACTTTACTGCCAAAACCTTAACTCCATAGTGTTGAGTTAATAACATCACTTTACATTCAGGACATAACATCATTCATGGGGCGGTAATTCTTAGGATATGATACAAACTGTGGTGTGTGGATTCTAATTGGATATTATACAAACTGTTTTATGAAGATAAATCAAAAAAGTAGTTCCTACTTCTTAACTCTGTTTCGCCTCATCTACCTGTGGCATTGCTGTGTTTTATGGTATTGAGGAGTGAGGACCACACCATCTAAACTGACCAAAATGACATTTGCAGGTATATATAGTGTGAAGCAGACTGCTGTCTGACAATGATAAAATACTGATGGAACTGCTTTATGCAATTATGATTCAGAATGACAAATGGTACAGAGCTACACCATGTATTTATTTCATTTGGACTTAAAAGCAATCAGACAGTGGTCAGAGAGAAAAACAGGGATGTGAAAATATTGATGCTTATTTGCTTCATGCTGCTTCAATAGAATGCTTCATTCACAACAAACATACGTACAAACACTGCCACACGATTTTCAGAGTTTATGTCATGCTGTCTAAAGCAGTTGCCCAAAGTTAAAATTGACAGCACGTCAGCTGATGAAGCTGGGACCTAACAACCACAGAGTTCCCGGACCCTGACTGGATGCTGACCAACATGCGTCTGACTGAAGCCAAACATGTCCAAGGTGAGGTGAGACAGTGACAGAGACTGCCAGGGAGGCTTTTAGGCTGACAGGCGTCAGACCAACCAAAAACCTACACGAATATGTTTGCAATGATTTCATGGTTGTTTCTTAGAGACACAATGGAACAAACTTTCAAAATTTTCTCCTTAAGAGCCAAATCCAACCACCTTGCTCTCCGGTCGTGCTAAACCACGCGAAGTCATGGAAAGTTGAGGCAGTTTGAATGAGCAATGGTCTCCGGTACTGCAGGTCACAGATAATTCAGCCAGGTAGCCTTAGTCAAGTAGACAGTTATTTAAAACATATATTTAGTTTGATTACTTTCCATGTTTACACAGTAAACTGCATCACTGCTGTGGATTTATGCTGGGTATTAGCAGATACATTAATTTATTATATTAAGGGATGCTGCAGGAAAACTGGAGTTTAAGTCTACTTTGCCCTTAAGTTTCTTTGCTTTTACTGGCTCTAAAACTTCCTCGGACATGAGCTCTATATTGTTGAACAAGGTCCCTTCAAAGTTCGGGGTGGAATTAATCCCAAATGTTTTGCCACGTTCCTCATGAGGTCAGTGTAATTCCAAACCATTTCTCTCCTCCCTAATTCTCCAGTGCTGCTCCCATTCAATACAGGCATACTCTGAGCTTCTCTCATGGTCAACCAAAGAGCAACAATTTGGTAAACAAATACATCAGCAAAAGTCATGCAATCAGTCATAATCATGAAATTCTCTCTGGACTCGAGTTATGTGGAATAAGTGGTTGCTTCTAATTCATAGTTTTAAGCAGGTCAACGTGGGTTCAATGTGGTTCAATAATCATGTGCGGGTTAATGATCCAGAAGGCGAGGCTATTTTCTACAGGCCCTGGATGCTCATCAATCCAGATGAAATAGTTTCTCTCACACACTTGCAGTGAAGCACTGTGTGTGGGCCTAAAAAGGGTGAGATCACAGCTCAAAAGCCCCTAATCTGCAAGGTTGGAACACTTCATCATCCAGCATGTGCCACTTCAGAGGTGGCCGAGGCAGCTTCATCTGATGCCTTTCATTAGGCCTTTATAACCTCCTGCAGTTCAGTTTCAAGTCCAGCTGTATACAGGTTATATTACAGTACAACATTTATGTGGTGGATAATAAATAAATATCACTTTAATTTGTGTGATTTAATTTGTCATTACGCTTACACACATACATTATGACATGATACATAAACTATGCAATCATGATGATACAGGTTTTTATAGTTAAAAATATTGTAAATTTGGGTTAACGGCCAAAAAAACGTTGTCTTACGCAGCAAGTATACATATTTGGCTGCAGACTTTGTGGTCTGATGAAACTTAATAAGCATTACTTTTCAGGTGTTCTCCTTCAATGAACCTGCAAACATGACAGTCACCAAGCTAGCAAGCTGGAAGTGAGATCCCATCACAAGAAGTCACTCAAGTGGAGACACGTTCTCATGCCAGGTGTGAACAGACAGACTTAGATCTGTCCACTTGTGATCAGATTAGCCAAGATGCATGTTAATAATAGGTGTAAACAGGCCCAAAATCACATTTACAGCCCTTTCACAACATGATATTAGCAGTTCACATGAAAAAGACAGGCAGCAAGACCCAGGGCCTTTATAAAGTAGAGATGGCAGAAGTAAAAGAAAGCATCTGGTCTCTACCCTTGTCTCTCTCTGGGGAGTTTAAGAATGCCTATGTCTTACTTTCCAGCTCCTGTCAGACAGCTGCCGTAGCAGAGTTGCTGACCTTTGACCCTTAACAAGGAATCCACTAATAGCTACCGATGATCATCTATCTCCATCCGCAAGATGGATTGGTTTGTCACTTTCCTCAAGAGCTCCTTGAACAAGCAGACTGACTTTTAAAGAGCCACTTACATGTTTATTTAGACACTCGGTAATAGTGCACCACAGCTAGTACAGTGACACTGGAAGTGAATGAAGTAAACCTAATTACTTTAATGCAATACTTGGGATCATTTTTCTGCTACAAAACATTATCATTTATCACAGCTGAGCACTTTTAGCTGTCAAACAAAGTACACAACCCATGTTTATGGTGAAAACAGAAACTTTGTGTGATGAAGACAGACCAACTTTCTAAGCTTAACACTGTGTGGACTCATGAGCTTTCAAACCAATAAAAGTAAGCATGTCCACTAATCTTCTGATGATGTGAATGTGTTCCTTTTTCCAGCTCTCCTTCCTGCCTCGGCTCCATCTAAAGATCAGTGAATCAGCCGTGTTTTGACACTTAATGGAGCTTGACCTTTGACCGCTGGTACAGAACCTGGTGTCAGAGTGTTTAGTCTTCAAGGAGCAGATTAGCTGGTAAAGTCAGGCAAGACAAGGACAGGCTGCTGCTTCCACACAGAAAGTCTTTATACCTGAGAGCCAGTGATTAGAGCCTTAATCCTCTGCTATGGTGGTCCCACTGGAAGACACGCATGCACAGTGGCATCAGTAATCCATTACAGCCATTTCTAGGGAATACTGGGGAGTAAAATGTTCTTTGCATAGGATTGAGAAAAAGAATGATATTTTACTTTGACTATGCGTAGATCCATCAAGATCCTAAAAAGTACAATTTTTTTAAAAATGAAAAAAATTGATTACTCTAAAAGTAACTAAAGATGACAATATGACTGTTACTAATATGTGAAACAAAAAAAAACAATATGTCCAAAAAAATCAATACATAAAATAAGATAGAGTCTGTAGCCATGCCTGTGAGGCTGTACTTACATACAGCCGTAAGCTAAATGATGTCAGAATGCTAACATGCTCACATTGACCATGCATGCAAGCTAACTTTTAGCAGGTATTATTATGGTCACTATATTGATCATCTTAGTTAAGCATGTTTGCTGAGTCCAGCTGAGGCTGCTGGGAATGCCGTTAGATTGGCAGGTATTAGAAGAAGAAGAAGAAGAAGAAGAAGAAGAAGAAGAAGAAGAAGAAGAAGAAGAAGAAGAAGAAGAAGAAGAAGAAAAAGAACAAGAACAAGAACAAGAACAAGAAGAACAAGAACAAGAACAAGAAGAACAAGAACAAGAAGAAAAAGAACAAGAACAAGAACAAGAAGAACAAGAACAAGAGGAACAAGAACAAGAAGAAGAGCCAAATTTACTGGCAATCAGAGGGCGAATTATACAATGACAATTGTTGGGACAACTGTTCCTCCAGGCCTCAAAAGAAATCCAGTGCTAGAGTAAACTGAAGTCTTACCATCCTTATAGTATCTTGCTTGTTTAATGCAATGTCTGCAGTCTATGACGATGATAATAAATCCAATCCATTACACCAGCTCACTGGGCAATTACCACACGGTAGTCAGGGTTCACCAGTTTAGTATTCTAATAAACCCAAACTGCCAGCAAGTCAGACCTCCACACACAACAACAGGAACATCATCAAAGTAGTCTATTGCATGACACATGCAAGCGTAAACGTTGATGAGTCTCTGCAATGATACAAGTTAGGGAGGGAGACGAGGCAACTAACGTCAAGGTAAAGAAATGGTGGGGTCCATTTATGGGGAATGTGAAATTGTATTACAAAATTCTTCCTCGCAAAAATATAAGAAATATATTTAAAAATTTATGATTACAAACAGGATACGACATAGCCCCAGACCTACTGTTTTTTTTCTTTTACCTCTTTGGGGTCCAAGTCTTCATCAGGGGGATCAAACAACCCAGTAATTCAGACTCTACTGGCCATCCCTCTAACATTTGTTGATAAATTTCACTTAAACCCACAGACTAGAAGCTATAAGTCATAACAATGCATCCTCTGGGAACCATGAATATCTGTACTCAATTCAATGCCAATCCATTCAGGTGCCAGGATTATTTCACAGCACAAGTGAAAATTTTGCTTGTGGTACTTGATGAAAAGTCATATGAAACAAAGTTGCCAACCTTATGGTGGCACTGGCAGAACAGTCAGGGCATAACTACAGTTGGTAACTGTCACGCTCTGAGGTATTTCATTCTGGACCAGAGAGATGGACAGATTGTCTGACATCCCTATCCCTATAACCACCTCACTAGCATGGCTGAAGACATAGAGATGATGTACAGGTGCAATAAATGCAGACTCATATCTATCCTGGTCTCAACCCGATCCCCTTTGTCAGGCATTGTATCACAGAAAGAAACAGCCTGGCTGAAAACCTGAATCTGTCAAAGACAGCTGGCTGTGTCCCTGGTGTATTCTGCTAAATGACCCCCTGATGCACATTTCCTAGAGGCCGAACTCCCAATCCTGGGGCCTCTGGCAGCACGTCCTGGCCCACTGTGCCGTGAGACTGAGGGAGTGTATAAAATGACTCCTCCAGCCAGCTCAGTGTGAGAGGAAGAGAAGCATGCTAGGAATATTTTCCACATAGTTGTGTGGGGATGGGGAAACGGGGAGCTGTTGGAAAACAAAGTTGTGTGCATGGGAAAACCAGGGTTATTTTAAATGTACCCAAGGTAGGTATTTGTAATAGAACTGCTTGGGCAAAATTCAGAAAACTGGGGTTTCACAGCTTATCAGAAACATTCATGGTGGTAATATAAATAAAGCAATCATTGAAATAAGTGTTTGGGAAGTTCTGGCACAGCTGAAGAGTGGATGCACGATAGGGAAAAATACTGAGGCTGACCGACACCACTTCAAAGTAATTACCAAGACTTTTTGTATCATGCTAAACCTCTCCAAATTGAACTTATTTGTTAAAATTTCAGCCAGTGACCATCACCTCTGCTGGCTACTAACACTGGCTAACCACAGGAGGTTGCTTTGGGGATTTTTGGCTTCTATCTATCCTTTAAGGTTCTTAAAGGTGTCAGTGATTGGAGCTAACAGCAGTAAGTGATCGTAATAGCATGCCTAGGGCATTTGACTAGGGTGGTCCTTCTCCTATCAATCTTATTAGAGTAAAAACAAACCCAAAACTTGTAACCAACCTAAGTAAGGTTAAATGCAGGGAGCTCGGGCCAAGTCAAACAGAGTGCAGCCCTGAATGCAGCACTGAGAATAAAAGCCCTATCAACTCAATATCTATTAGTAACTGCTTAGGGAGTGTTGCTGTCAGATGGGGAGAAACTTGGACCTCATGAACCTATTTGAAGGGAAACAGATACTAGCCGAAAGGTGTGCGTGTGTGTGTGAGACAGAGTGAAAGTGTGTTTACAGTAGACGAGGAGAGGAAACCAATGAACGGCTGTCTGCTAGGAGCAGAGCCAGATCCACTCAAGGTGAACCCTAAACTGATTTCTGCAGCTTACAGTGGTTTGTCTCGAGCTGAGCTGTCTAACTAAAGTCCAGCTGAAACAGCTACTGCAACTTCCAAGTTTCAGTCACATACAAATGCTTTAAGAGTCCTTGAGCTTTTCATTCATTGCAGTACATCAGATCATTGGACAGTTTGCTGCAGTTTTAGTAGACATGCTTCTAGACCTAAAGGTTTTTAAGTTTGTCCATTTAATAGAGCCTTAGGCAAAATAATGTCCCCCTAAAGATCATGAAACTCCCGCCTCTGATATAAAAAAACAAGAACTAGCCAAAAAGCCTGCTGTTTGCATGTCAACCTGATCATTTAATAGCCATATCTGCAGCCTGATTTATCAGTTGGCTCTGATGGCCAAGTCTAACTGAGTGCATTCACTGACACTAAAAGCAGAGATGTTTGGGTAAAAAATAGATCAGGATCAGAATTCTGACCCGTCCAACAGATGAAATTAGCTCATATCAATATGGGAGGTTTTCATCTTCATAACACTGTTTCTAAATTTTGACAGCTCCAAAAGCATTAAACACATTAAGGTTTAAGTCTGCAGTCCTCTGTGTGGATGTAAAAATTGTGTGCTGTCAAGATTACTTTCTAATCAACAAACATGCAATGATTTCTTGCAACTCCAATGTAAACCCATCCATGGCAATAATTCATGCTCAGAGCAACTGACGCACTATAAAGAGAGATAAATACCACGTAGGGTGAGAGTGAGGGGAGGTGGATGGGTCAAACAAATACAGACTTTCACCTGGAGATCATTGTTTGTGTCCCGTATGAAACCAATTGCCAGTGCTATCTGAACCTGACATTAACTTAAGTCCATCCATCATGTATTGACATCACTCACTTCATGTATGTACGTCACATTACATACTTATTTTAACCCCATATAATTTGCATTTTTCTTAACCTAGCCATGTTGTTCACCTCACACACCTCAGTGCCTTTGGTGTTAGTATCATGCACTGAAAGTCCAAGAAAGCATTGGTATTTGAAAAACGAGGATAAGAACACAAGTTTTATCCAACAAGCAATCAGAGAGAACACATTACACTTTGTTGCATTTTGTTGTTATCAACACACCAACTTTCCCACCTTGGCCAAGCACATAAACTTATTTTTACAGTGTTTTAGTCTTTTTTTCTATAATTATCATTTCTTTTCAGATTTTGTAATGCGCAAATTAAAAATGTGCATAAAAAAGGTGAATGGAAATGCATTGAAGGCCTTAGCACAATGAGTTTTATCCCACATCTAAAAATAAATACAACCTCATGTTGTGCCAATCACCTTTAGAGACACTGAAACTTTGGTCCGTCATTTTAGGTTTTCAGAACAGGTTTGATTTTCTGCATATTTTGCATCCATAAAAAGCTGTAAGAGAGTTGTTTGACAAAGAAGCAGAAAAGAAATTTAGGTGGTGGGGCACATCAGAGGAACAGGGTGCACAGTATCCTTTCATAACTTAGATAGCTACCTTTTAATTGGTCAGATAGTAATATAAAGGTGGGCGATGATTACAAGGAAGGGAAGGTGGACTGCACACAGACAGAGAGAGACAGTGTGGAGACAGAGAGGGAGGACAGCTCAGTCCCTTCATGCAGCTGCGGTGCCAAATGCAAAAGACAGGGAGAGAGTGGTGACAGACAGGGACTTACCTTAAGTGGAGAGAAGCAAGGGAGCAAATGTGTCTTTGCATGTTGTCTCATTTTTTTAAATTTCAAAACAAATAGCATGATAAGATACTAATTAAAAACTCATTGTGCAAGGTTTCTATGTGTAATGTTTTTGGGAGTTTTTTTGGAATGACAGATTAAAAAAACTCATCAGACAAAAACTGACAAGCCATTATTGTCTAGTCATCAGTATAATTCTGAGCCAGCCAGGGGTTATATAATGAGCAGCTATATGATTTTCAAAATGCTAATTTCTTTGTTCACTACAGACTTAAATGTAAAGACAAAGCATTGAATATATGTTGAATACTGCCATGAAAAAGCAATAAAAAATTGATCATAAAAAAAGAAAAAAAGACCTTCAGTGTTTTTGCGTGGGTTTAAAACTGAGATGCCACGACAGCAAAGGCAGCTCGGTTACTTCCACCCTCAATGAACGCATGTCCACATTTTGTCACCTGACAAACATCTCAAACAAGTGGGCTCTCACTGGTGGAAACGAGTAACCAGACAATTATGGAATATTGGCACCACACAGCCAGGGATAGCCAATACTGGCTGGTAGTGCCACAACAAACAAAATACAACAACTGATATCATAAAACGCTTAATAACTGAGTGGCGAAAGACTGACTGAGTGGAAACAGAGAGGGAAACCAGCTTCCACTTGGCCTACTGCCTGTTAAAAGCTGCGGGATATAAAACAATTTATTTTGTGCTGCAACTTGAAAATCAAATTTAAATGATTCAACATTGTGAGTGTGTCTCACCTCGGTCTTCTAAATATCAGTCCATATTGCTGGCAGGCCAGGCCCACAGTTGGGGTGTAGATGATGGGCATGAACCGTTCGATGTCTGACATTAGCACCCGATAGAAGAGTTTCTCATTGCGGTCCTGGAGCCCCATCAGAAACACATATCTGGGAGTGACAGGGAGGAGCAGGGAGGAAAACACAGCATGTTAATCTTTAACATATTGAGGACTCATACCTGCTGAACTGAGGAGGGGATTATTAAAGTCAGATGTTAAAACCTGTGTGTTTTTGGAGGAACTGCAACGAAACACTTGAAAGAGAGCTGGTCAGAGAGTTGTGCTCCAAATGATTGGAAAAATACACAGAATAAAAATCAGCCCTTCAGATAGCCTACACAAGCTCTTTGTTCTGTAGGTTGACCGGGAACTGAGGGTTTGCATATAACCCAAATTAAGCAGAGCACGCCAGAAAGGGCTCTATTCCTAATCAGAGAAGTTTCCATAAAGCCAGGAGTACAAGGTGCCTCTTGTTGAGGGGATAAAAAGCATGCACGCCCTCCCTGCTATAGGTTAGGCCACAGCAGCTGCACAATGCACGGTGGTGACAGTTGCTCTTGAGGAGCACTGTTTTCACATTGGTGGACCACATTAGTTTCTGCCACATGTAATTTATCAAATGAAGGGTTTCTGTATGCCTTACTGTATGGTGAAAAAAAAATGTTGCCATGAAAATTTGTTTTTGTATGAAAGTTCACTAAGAGTTGGGCAAGTTTCACACAAATAAAGTACCATTCTTTTTTCCAGAGCTTTCAACCACATGTCAAACTCTTAGGCTGATAGAGTTTACTGAGTCATCATGAAGATAGGCCATGTGATGACAACTGTGCTATCTCCATGAAACTGAGTAAACTCCATCCACTAAGGAAGATGATGAAATGTGGCAGAGAGCTGAAAAGAAATCTGTTGTCAGCTTGTATCAGTGGTGGACATGACGAGGTCTGCTGGTCAGTACACCATCGCTCTTTTTGAGTTAAGACAAACATTGTTATAAAACAATGTAAATGTAATTTTTCTTATTGTATATTAAGTCATATTAATGATTAATCATTTACAACATTATGTGGGATGAGCACTACACTCTGTCATTTGAATCCCCACAGGTTATGAAATAAGGTTAAAGATGCATGCAGTTGAAGATGAGATTAGAGCTGTTCATTTGGTCAACTACCAGAAAATTGCTCAGTTAGTCAAGATCTATTTTGATAAAAGAATGACTGTTAAAGTCATTATTTAACAAAAGAAATCACCCAATTGGTATGTTGTTAGCCTATTAAATGACCATTATCTGTGGTTACAAGCCTCACAGATAGATATGGGTCAGTAAGGGCCTGCTTCACCTAATAGTATATTCAGAAGCTCCACCTATTCAATGGCTTTTACCAGTTTTTTAGGTTTCACTTTCACTTTCTTTAGGTTTAGGCACCAAAATAACATGGTCAGAAGGGCGAGAAAAAAAAGATGGTTAGCCATACATATTGGTTTTACACCACACCCAAACCCCTGTCTCCTGGGTAAATTAACTGTGTTTTAACAACAGCTTTAGAAAATTGTTATTGATATTTTTCATTATTTTCAGACATTTATGGACCAATTGATAAATCAATTATTTGACAAAATGATGGTCAGTTTTGTTGACAGTAAAAAAAAAATATGTATATATATATATATTTGTTCGTTGTAACCAAAGGGAGACATCTTGATTTTTACCTCCTGATATACATTCTGATGATTTTCTCAGTTCTCAGACTTTAGAAAACTCCTTCAAAGCCATAGATTTTAGACACTGAATTATAACAATAACATTATTCAACTGCTTTCATAGGCAGAGTGAAAGCATGTTGTGACTAGTAAACGAATTTTGTAAAATACGTGAGGTGCCCATTTAAGAATTTTAATTAAGGACACCACAAAGCAAACCTTCTGATGACTTCACTCCTCACTGTCAATCAGTGCCTCTGACTCAGCAAACAAAACTATAATTAAATCCCCACATCAAATCTAAACATATTACAGCAGTGCGCCATTGTTTGATTTCATGCTGGCAGACATTAAGGAAGATTTCTTAACCTTAAAAGGCGTGTGCACTGCCCGCGCCCAGGAAACAGGGATATTTACAGTACACACTGCTTTATAAAGCAGGATCCTCGCTGACTTAGTGAGTGTTTCCTTTAAAGTCAACCTGCTGAAGCAGCTAGGACATAATCTATCTCTTTCTTAATCTACTTAAACGCGAGTGATAAGATGGCTCATTTTAAATGTGTTGCTGCTTTCTAACAACCTGAGTGGATATGAGGTTAGCTGTAGCATTTTATAAACTGCAGTGTTTTAGTTGGCAACACCTTTGAACATCCATTTCCTCTGTTGATGACACAGTCACAGTAGGTACTTAAATCACTCCATCATCTCAGATCATAAACTCATGTGCTCTCTTTGCCAAAATTTGTCACTGTAGTTCAAAAACACGACAAATTCCAAAGATAGAACAAATGTCTAGAGTCTCGATATCTGATTAAAATAGAATGGGTTATGGGTTGCGTCCCTGCAATAAATACCAAAGAAGGTTTCAGAGTTGGGGGAACAGACTGTAAGTAAACACAGCCGGCTTGAGCAAGGGCAGGCAAATAGCAGTCCTTAATCCACAGGACCAAAGCCCAAAGCTGGAACGCGCTCGGGGCCCAGAGACAGAGTGTCAGTGACATCGAGAGGGCATGGGAATGGCAATGACAAGCTCATAATGACTGTTTTTAGCTCTTGATGTTGCTATGGTGGAAAATGAGGCGGCAGTTAAGGAGCCCTTGAAGTTCCTGTTGACCCTATATCCCGTCCCACAAGCAACTCACTCATCCTTGACATTGGGAGTGACAGCTGATGGAACGGCTGACTGAGAGGTGGAGACTGGAATAAGAGGCAATTTCACAGACAGATAATATTCAGCGCTCTGTATATAATTCAAAACAGTAAACAGGCAGTCCAAGGCCTGATACTGTTGATCAGAGACTGAAATGTAAGCATGTGGCCGATTCATTACATAATGCTAACAGCTAAGACTCCTAAGCATCTAATGGAGCGTGCAAAACTGAAGTGAAGTTTTCATTTGGTCGCTGTGGAGGTTATAAAAACACTTGTGGAGGAGAACAGGGAGGAGATGGAGAAATGGGGGTGGGAAGAGAGGAGCGTGGAGATTTGTTTGGTAAAAAATATGGTGTTGGGAGACAGATCTAGATCTCTGAGGGCTGATCGCTAATCTGCCTCTTGTGTTTTGAAGGCTTCCAGATGTAGGAGCTCTCAGTGTGCACAGAGGCAAGGGAAACCTCTGGGGAATCAATTTAACTTTACTGATGTAAGACAAGATAAGAAGGTATTATTTAGAGATTTCCGTCTGTGTTATGTATATAAGTCTCACCTGTCCAGGTCGTCTTTTTTCATGTCGTAGTTCTTGAGCACCCGGAGCACCTGGACGTCCTGGCTGATAAAGCAGGGAGGCAGTAGGCCGTGGATCCCCAGCTGGAGACGCTCCTCCAGGGAGAAAGCCATGCCCTGCGAACACAAACCAGCTCCGTTATCCTCTAACATCTAACATATACAACCACATCCAGAGCAGTCAAAGACCACCAGGTTGTCTCTCAGTCATAGTTAAGTAGAGATAAGTTTTATGCACTTGTGTCCACAACTTTTTCACAACTGATTTTGTGTATGAGTCAGTAACCCTACTATTCTCAAGTCTTATTCACAGATTGAGATAAGACCCAGGACTGTGGAGTGTTTTGGGTGGTCACATTTGGCATATTGCGGTGATTTGGGATCTGTCATTGCAAGTGATCTTCTTTGAAGTTGCAAAAGAAAGCCATTTGAAGCAAGATCGATTGCACAAGTGTTGGTTTCTACTTCCATGGTGATGAATGAAAAAACGTCTCTAGTTTGACTGCTAATACACTGTCTTTCGTGTGGTCATGTTTTGTGCTGAGGTTTCTTGTGTTAGTGAGCTCCCTGAAACAAAAAGGAATATTTCCACATTTTGGGAAATTTGCATATTTGCTTGCTTGCCGAGAGTTAAATGAGACAGTCAGTACTGGTCTTATATTTGGCCGCTCCATATGAAACTATTGCCAGGACACAGCTTTGGTTACTGTAGCATTAAAACTGGAAACATGGGAAAAAGCAACCATGACTTTGTCCAACAATAACAAAATCCACCTACCAGCACCTCTAAAGCTCGTAAATCTCATTTGTTTAATCTTACTATTTTTTCCTGGAGCCCCATCATCACTGTCAGGATTTCAGACAACCAGCAGAGACTCTGAGATTCCATGTTGGAGCCCATTCTTTCACATGAAAATATCTTGCTAACCACATAAGCCAAAAGAAATTGTGAAGCTTCCACTTTTCAGGTTCCGGTAAAGTTTAACAAATTAAAAGCCGTCATTAATTAAAAAAAAAAAAATCACGATATAAAGATCAATAATTGTCCTTTTCTGCAGTTGAAGGTCACCTGGCAAAGGTTTTGCTGACTGTTGGTCACAGGGACAAGTTGTTGGTACCTTATCCAATAATAGTCTCATTCGTGAGCTTTAGGGATACTGACTGAGTCAAGCTAGTGGGTTCTCCCCCTAATACTGAGTCGAGCCATCTTCTTTCTAACAGATAGATATGGAAGTGGAATCAATTTTCTCATCTAACAATCATCAAGAAAGCAAATAAGCGTCTTTCCCAAAATATTTAGCTGTTGCTTAAAGTAGAGAATCTTGAATCTGGACAGTTCAGACATCAGAAAAAGTAAACTTCTAACCTGGACTACACGTCTGTCATGATTGTTTCAACTGTGATGATATAAAATTTCAAACAATAAAATGACGTATTTTAAGATATTTCATTTCTTGCTTTTAAGCATTTTAATCATGGTCGATCCTTTTGAACTCTTGGTATTTACCGCTCCCTCTGAAAACTCAGTCTGAACTTTGAACAATTGCATATTTGGGAAAAAATTCACCAATCTGTTCTGTTCAAACATTCCTGAGTGATGAGAGAGGTGGTGTGTCAAACACGTCCTCTGTTCAGCCAGAGTGTTTGCTCTCTGAGGGGCTCCCTCGCAACCAGTCCGCTGCTAGCTCACACTGTGGTGTGATGTCCGCTTTCAACAACGCACATCCTCCACAACACACACGACAAGGTCAAGACTAATAACCTGTGTCACTTTGACCTTTACTCAGGCTTTCATGTTGGTCACCCCTGACCTCTGAATGGGAATATTGAAAAACATGCACACGTTTAGTGTCATGGCTGTTATCCTGAAGAGTCTGACCTCTGACCTGCAAGGTTCTTACACAGAGGGGATGATGATCTCACTGATGTGTCATATGTTGATGAGACATTAGAAAGAGGTGACAGTGTGAGACTGAGGTACATCAGCTATAGATAGAAAAGATTTTTCTTTGAATTAACCACAACAAGCATTGAGTTCATGTTGAAACTGAGAACAGAACAGTATTCTCTACTATTCTCTGCAAGTGGGGCATGATATGGTGGCCATTTTTACTTCCATTCAGTCTGTAAAAGACCAGCGACCCGGTGAAGCCTCAGCTTCAACATGCCAGCTACTGTTGCTGCCTACTGAGACAGAAGCAAAGCCAAACTATAAACGTCTCTGATTTGGATCCCATCCACAGATGCTTGCAGCTTTTCCAAGCCACCGGCACTTTCTGTATATCTGGTTGTGTTAAAACAGCTCTGAGGTTGTGAAAAATGTGCTTGATCACACGAAACGCACTGTTGGAGGGAAGTAAAAAAGCATATGATACAGAATAAGACATTTGGAATAAAAATTTGGCGGTCTTGACAAAAGACATCAGACCAGAGACACTCTTCCAGATCTTATTAGTCTTACATTTTGTTAACCAAAAAAGCATACTGTTTTCTAAGTGTTGGTTTTAGATTCAATCTCAGTGAGTCTTGAGGGTAATGATGCTAAAAAGGAGGGGAAAGTGCAAGGAAATTAGCAAAAACATGCTATTTCCTTTTTGGCAGAACATCTTAAGAAATGGATTTTGTGTTTACTGTCTACAAGCTATCAGGAATTACTGTATCACAAGTTAACAGAGAACATAACATAACAAACAATGTTACTTAGTTTACAGTATAACTGGAAAAAGGACCCTGGTTATTTCAGACACTAAAGTCTGAGTCCCAGTCTGAAGCTCGATGCAGTCTGTACTTAACGGACCTCAAATAGACAGAAGCAGCTCAGAATTACAACCTTCCCCAATTATCAAAAAAGATTTTCTATTTTTCAGAGAGCCAGCTGCTCACTTCTGACTCCGTGTGTGTTTGTGTTTGGAACAGCAGCTGGCCCACGATGCGCCACTGCTCTGCTCGCTCTGCTGTCTGCCACAGCTGACCATGAGGGACACATGGGAGAAAAGAATCTTAAAATACTGTGCGAGGAAAACTGAGCTCATTATGAGGCTATAAAATGAGATTCATTCCTCATACAGGCTCACGCTGCTCTTTCATTAGCTGAGATGCATTCTTCTTCTTGTACTCTTTGTGTCAGAGCTGTTCGATCCCAACAAAACCCACACTTGGACACTGAAAAAAGCCCACAAAAAACTCACAGGTATGCACTAATTTTTCATTAGTAGACACAGACAGTATCATGTGCAAAATGTATGCAAATGTGAATATAATAACAAAAATCAGAGTGACGTCGTCATTGCAGTCAATTTCTTGTTCAGGAGGTTTTAACAGGTAGCTCTATTATCTACAGAGGTCTCTTCCTCTCAAAAACAATTAGGCCAGGCAATTCAAACCGGTAAAAACACAGAACAAAGCAGTTTCAACGTAAAAATCTGTGTTTTTTATGCTGTTTGGCATGGCAGGGGCTGGAGGCAAGCTACCACTAAATTTAACTCAGCCTGTTTCTCTGATTACGTCTAGAAGCTAGACATCCAAAGGTTTATCTATCCGGATAAAAACAACCAAGATCGAAAATGCTTATTGAAAAAAAAAGTGGTTTAAACTGAATAAAAAGACAATTCATGATAGCTTCTGCAGACAAACACAGCCCTGATACATGCAAAAGAGCATATGACGCTACTGACGGTCAAAAGCAACCAAATTACATTAACACCATGTTCTTGATTAATATTACATATGTGTCTGGGTTTGAACATTGTTGAAAATGTTTGTAAGTGCACAACACAACAGAATATATCATATTTGTCTAGTCCCAGTGTTAGATATTTTAAGTTACATATATCTCTAGAGTGTAAAAGTATTCCTTGTGAGCCCCCGTGATTTTATTGTTATATTGTATGACTAAATGAAGTTAAAGTCTACGAACCGAAAAATATAATAGTAACAGTAATAAATATATTGCTCCCTAGTTAGTTACTTTACACCACCAGACACCAAGATTAAACTATTTACAGATTTACACACAAAGGCACAGATGGAGAAACACTTTTATATACTGTAATGCCTTTCTCTCTTTGTCTCTTGTGCAAAGGCTTTTCTCTCTGCAGCTTCCAAGAGTTATTTAAGTTTAGTCAATTAGGACATTTCTTCAATAAGATTTTTTTGTTTTGTCAAAAATAGTTTTTATCAAATGGATCAATTCACTTTACGTCAAGTGGTCTACAGAAGCAAATGTATAAAATAGATTTATTGTATAACACAGCTGGTGAACATCGATGAAAAGACCTGTGAAAGTGCCCCATGCCTCATTAAGAATAATTGCCCACGCAGCTCTACGAGCCCTCAAAGGCTGCCAGTGTCACATGTGAAATAGATACCATCCATGGAGCTGCGCCCAAAATGACCAATTAACATCCCCACAGAAAAAAGCAGGCAGTTTGGCCATCCAGAGGGGGAAACCCTGGCCTGCAGAGTGACTTTATGATTGAAGATACGGCTGGTTGGGTTGGGGCCGGGCTGTGGCGACGGAGGAAGAAAGGAGCAGGGGGTTGGTGGGGTTTCATGGCAAAAAAGATTAGCGGTGCATGGTTCGTAGACTTTGGCTGGGAAAGCGTGGGAACCTTGACGCCAAATTTGACATCTCTTTGACTTCTGACTTGAATGTTGGCTTTGCAACACCCTTGTCCTCAGCATGTAAATAGAGCTGCCAATCTCTTCCAACCCAAGGTCCTTGTCTGCTGACTCTTTCAGTCAACGGATCCGTCAGTCGGCATTCTTGGGTATCAAGGAAGGACACTGTCTCAACACAGGCCAGGGTAAATATACTGCAAGAATGGTGATCCAAGATGGGTGAGCTTTGAAGGACATTTGAAGTGGTGCGTTTAAACTCTGATGTGTTTTTGCCTTTAGTTTAGCATAAAATATCCCTAAAATTCAATCTAGCAGTTCTGCTCCCCTAGAGCCAAAACATTTTCTATATACGTACATACTTCTAGGTATCAAATTAGGCATCTGGACTTGCTTGAGTTTTTGGAAGACATTTCTGAAGACCTGTTCAGGGTATAGCCCGCCACGGACAATGACTGAATGAATGAATCCAAGAGGCTTTGTCTTTGTCAGTTCAGAACTTGAATTCGGAAGCCACAACCTGGATGACTGAGAATCTTCACCAACATATCCTGAATCCTTGTTGATTACCTTAACAGTCTCTTTGGCTTGTCCGTAGGATGTGTGATTTTAAACAAGCCAAACATGCAAACACATTTAGAGATTGATCTATCAGAAATAGAACAAATGTCAGTTTTTTTTCTTCACTATGTTTAATTTAAATTCTTCAAAGCCAAAGTAAAGTGACAAATATACCCACCCACATATCCAAACCTTAAATGTAACAAAAATGCACTCACACACTCAAATACACACAAAGCATCCCTGTTTGTTTGTCTGAGTACAGGTTTCCAATGTTTGAATTGCTGTAAAGCCTGCTCTCTCTCCCCTCCGGAGCCCTAAACTGGGTTGGGCAGGATAAACCCTAGAAAGCTTCCACATGTCCCTGACCACATCTGAAGTGCCCGCACCCTGTGCCAACACATGTGATGCCCGCAGCTCCATGTTCCAGAAGCCGTGGTAACAACCCAAACCTGCAATCTCCCCACTGGCCAGTACCACCCCTTAACCTCGGACTGCTGCCATGCCCACCCCTAAACATTCAGCGGAGAGGAAACAGCTAATTAGTTCGCCAGATGCCCAAACAAGACAGATGAAAGTACAAGTTCTTTGAAACTGATAAAATGCAGTTCAGAGCTTCCCAGGGAGTTCAAAGGGTGGGTTTGTTGCAACTTTTCAGAGGAAAGGTTTGGAAGTTTAAACAGTCTGCTACCTCAACCTTTTCATTTCCATCTGCCACAACCACACAGAGCTCAGTCTGACAGCAGAGCCACTCCCTTCATTACAGAAGGACCTTTCCTCAGTCTGAAGTGAAATTCCTTAATGTCACTATTTGATTTCGTTTACCCATAGGCAGAGGCTTCTTGTAACAACATTAACACTGTTTTGATACTTTTCTCAAGCACTTCTCTCCTTTGAAATGTTTTCTCATATTTAAGTTTTTGTGTAAAAAACACAAAATTACATAATTACAAGTGGGAAATTGGGTAATTTTGACAATATTCGAGTTTCCGAGTTGTGTTGTTTGTGTGACATTTCAGGGCAGCATAAATGGCGGAAAGCATGGAAACAGAGTCAGCAACTGAGGGTAAAAAATATATATATATATTTCCTTATTTTGTTCCTAGTAGCTATGTATGCTCATGTACTTTTAGTAGTTGCTGACTTGATGTCATGAATGCATACATATGGTTTATGCATTTATTTATTGCTTGTTTATCATTCATTTATTGTTTATTATTTATTTATTGCATTTTAATGAGATTTTAATCTGATTATATGTATATAAATACATATAAACACACGATATGAAAATATACTATATAAAATATATAAAAATTAAATGATATATAAAAATAAGAATAAACTGGAGACCTCTATCAAGCTCTTGTTTAAACACTCTTAGCATTAAAGTGTAACCCGTCTTCTTTGTAGCTTCCATGTTGTTCCCACTTTACGACCTCAAAGCACATGAACATGAAATAATGACTCCCCAACTCAGAAACTACAACCTTCTGAAATTACATGAATGCAGCAATAGGCACTAAC
This sequence comes from Plectropomus leopardus, assembly GCF_008729295.1. Taxonomy (NCBI): domain Eukaryota; kingdom Metazoa; phylum Chordata; class Actinopteri; order Perciformes; family Serranidae; genus Plectropomus; species Plectropomus leopardus. The sequence continues at coordinate 7,921,132 of NC_056469.1, forward strand.
AGACATGTGAGGCCGTCCCAGCTACCAGAACAGAGATGCTTGATGATCAAGAAACCATGTTTCCACTATATGTTTGCTTAGCAAACTGTTATTTGCTGCCATATTAATGTTTTGTTTTCAGTATAGTGCACCTTTAAGGAATATCTTAGATCATATAACATGTATTAGCAAAGCACTGAACATTCCTTAAAATATGTTTTTGCACAGTGGAAGAAAATGAAATCATGTCTTCCTTAGTGGTATTTTTTTCTCTCCTTTTTCAACAAATCTGGTTTTGCGACTCACAATGAGACTAAATAACTGGTTAGATGGACATTTTTGTCAACGTGCTGACAAAGACGAACTCGAACCAAAAACTCTCAAAAGCCTTTCCACTTTCTGGGAAAACTTAAAAATGACGTAATTTCACACAAAACCATGATTGATTCAGCTTGTGAGATTCTAAGATAAGACGAGAGGAGGGGACCTTCCTACTCATAGTTCCCTACCCTCCAACACACAAATCCTACTTCCAAAATAAAACTCCTCACTCCGCTCCTTTTTTTCTCCCGTGTTCTCTGAGCTGCAGCTTCAATGGAAATGTCCTCTGCTCCCGAAGAAACAACCCCTATTGAGAGAGACCTGAGCCTAACACGATAGGGAGGTCTTTCCCTATTGAGCCTCTCTCAACCGGAGTCGCAGATCAGACATGGAGACAAAGGCCCACAGGCCTTCAACAGGGAGAGGGCTCAAATGTTTGGCACTGAGATACGGCCTGGCAGAGATGTGTGTGGCCACAGAGCACTTCTCTATTCAAAGCTGTGTGGGAGAGGGAGGGCTTTCTTTTCATAAGAGGCTGAGATGGAGCACTACAAGAGATGGCCTTCTTGTATGACTTGTTTATCAGTAAAACCACTTGCTGAAAGTGATGTATAATGATAGCCAACTTAACCCAGCTTCCCCTCATTTATCTGTCTTGCATTCATGTTGTATCTGTGCCAGCATAGCTATTTTTTTTTTTTTTTTACGTGTTTCCTTAATGTTGAAGTTAATGACTCAGGTAAAGTTAACAAGATTTATGAGGCAAGTTGATACAAAATGTTCCAGTTCTTTATGAGGTTAAAACAGAACAAAGGAAAAGTAAAAAAGTAAAAGGGAAGCCGGTTACAGTAAAAGCAGGTAAACCACATCAGTCGTACTGAAAAGCAATAAAGAGGTTTAAGAGGTGTTAAAGCAGGCCTTTAATCAACAGTTTAATACAGGAAAATAATCCTGCTAAGCCAATACTCATGGGTCAAAAGTAAAGTTCAAGTCTTAATCTTTGTGTTTTGAGTCTTAAACAAGTTGTGTGCCCCTCAACAATGTCATTACATTTCAATACATGTCTTCATGAATTGACGCATTATTACTTTGATATTATTACCGTTATTTACGATTTCTGAGCTGTATGTTTTGCATATTGCTGACCACAGCGGAGTCAGAATTTACCCCATGAAACTGTTTAACAGGCGTGCTAAGTGCACCACATCCCCTATGCCATTCTCAGAATAGCTTGAAGATAGTAATCAAAAACCAATTTCTTTCACATGTTCAACCAAAAAGGAAATGGCATTGGGGTGTTTTATTTGGCTGTTTTAGAGAGACATCTCTTCTTTTTCCAATATGTAAAATTTCTTCATATTTTATACAATTTAATAGTAATTTTGGAATTTAACAGCAGTGCTGTTTATCTCAGAAGAGACAGGTTGCCTCCACTATAAAACCCTGTGGAAAATCTGGAAGTCTTCACATCGTAATGTAATTGTTTGAAGTATCATTCATCTGTATAAACAGATATCTGCATATGTATGCAGAAACTACAAGCAACAGACATGATTTTGGTATCAGAGGCATTCTGGTCTTCGTCTGTAGTTCGAGTAGTATTGACAAGCAGTATTAACAAGTAGCGCAGTCTGTGTGACGAGGCGGAAAACATTGGCTGGAATGCGCTCTTGAAACCCACTGGCTATCGTCCGGCGACAATTTAGCTCTATACATGTTTTTAATGTGAATTTATATGCAGATAGCTGCTTAAAGAGATTAGCTGAAATGGCCGGCAAAGAGGAACATTGGTTATTTACAAGGCTCATAGTCATCAGACTGATAGTCGATGGGTTCGGAGATCAAGGTGTCATCAGTTGTCTGTCTAATGGTCTGCACTGCCAAACACCCCTTTTCCCAGATGCTATGCAAAGTTATTAGCTTCTGTTCAAAGTATATCCACTGTCAGAAAAAGAAAGAGTTGATTTGCTGCACATGCTTTCAGAACTTTTAGTCTTTGGGAGGACATCAAGTCAATCCCAGAAAAAGTCCAAGAGAAGTCACAAGTCAATGGTAAGAAAGTCACAGTTGAGCTGCAAGTGGTTTTTGTTTGAGTCCACACCTCTGCTAGAGAATCACCTTTAGCTTCAGGCAGGATCATGGAGAAACAAAGATCAACACTGTGCTGCAGGTGTTTTCGGGACACAAATGTTCGAGAAACATTTAAAGATTCTAAACTGCAGAAAGCTTCACGAACAAACTGGTTTCTAAGAAAGGTCATGTCACTGATGATCCACAGAACTATGAGAAAGAAACTCTCCTTTACTTTTCTTGGCTTCACATAACTCTTACTTATACTGGCATGTACAGCAGATTTTTAAAATAAACTTTGTCAACCTGAATGTTATGGGTGGTTTACCTGCTGCAAGCCTGCTTGTAACTAAGTGAAAGTGTAATGGTACCATATGTCAGCAGCTGGAGGCCAGAGAGTGGAAAACCTTTGTGCTGGCAGTAAAACATGGAACTGGTTGCCAATATAAAATTTGATTTTGAAGTTAAACTGTGGGGGGCTAAATTTGGCGTAACATTCAACAGGACTGTGAGAAAGTAATCTAAAGCAGTTGAGTTTGCCCACCCTGTTGCTACACTGTAGACTGGTGTGTATGGATTCACTTCCACTGGTGATGTCAGAGCTCCTCAGACCAACACCGTCCGTGCAGCTGACCAAACAGGGAACACGGGACTGCTGAGGTTCCCATAAACACCGTCACCAGCACCGTCTACTCTACCCCACTATTACACTTTTGCCCACTGTTCTCCCCACACTGCTCCAGGACTCCAGCAAAAGCTTGTTACCATTTGATGTGCAGCATACAGTAGCAATTCAATTAATCAATTGTTGCAATCAGCAAAAAATAAAGTTAACGTTATTATAAGAAAAGAAAACAAAGAGAGAGAGATTTGGAAATGGCCTGAAAATAAAGATGTTTTGTGCCTCAGGGGTTCAGACATGCCCAAGTAAACATCTTTATTCTCAATCCTGAATACAAAATGTGCCCCAGACATGCAAAGTAAGCCCACATGGAAACCAAAGCTCATGCAGGAGGCCAATAAATATTGAGAGTCAGCACAAAGTGAATTAAAAACTTGCTATCACAGGAAGACGCCTGATGAGTTCACCGGTTTGTCTGACGCTGACCTGCACTGGGGGAGTCTCTGGCTAACAGCCGGAGGAAAGACTGAGTCATATGCTTCCTTGCTCCACTGTTTATAAACACACACACACATACATGCCTACAAACACGTATGCACACAATGCAAAAATAGTGAGATTAATGTAGATTTAAGCCAAGTCTTCATAAATACACACCACCTGTTTTTGTGTCCAGTGTTCACACAGGTAGGTCAACTCTCTAATGCTTTATAAACACACACAACGTACACGCAAAGCCTCTCTAAACCCTGATTCAGGACACAAAGATGAGCAGTGAGTCTATTTAATCCTCCCGCAGAAGAAGACCCACACTCAACGACGTCCTCATTGTCCAGCAGCACACCGTAGCGTCTACTTGTTTGATCAATCTCGGCATGTGTGTCTAGACGCTGTAAAAACAGCTGGTGGGGGTAAGAGAGTGGATACCCCGGTGGAATGACAGATTTATCCCACAGTTATCATAGCTGGGATTAGAGGATAGAACCCAAAGATGAGAGAAACTGCAGGGTGAAGAGGAACAACAACAAAGAAAAGAGCGGGAAAGAAAGAAAGAAAGAGGCGGGGACGCTCTTTTATGAAGGTCAAAGAAAAACTGATCAGGCCGCCAGCTTCTGGCTAGTGGGGTGACTGGATGTAACGGACAGTTCAGACCGGGCCAGTATTCACAGCTCTTTTAGTTCTGTGATCAGCCAGCCGACCAGGCTCGTTATATAACAGCAAAAGCACCAGACCGCTTACCAGCACCACACTGAGCTCAGCCTCTCTCTGGTTCTGCCACGTAGAGAGAAAGACAGAGAGAGATGTGGCTTGAGCTATAAGCAGAGGAATCATTTAAAGCTGCACCAGACAAGATTGTCTGGTACAATTAAACTTGTTTTAGTTGTTTAAGTCAAAAACTGGAGCTCACAAAAGAAGAGCATCCCATTACAGTTAGGTCACAAGCTAGCAATCTACAGAGCTCTGGAAGCAATAAACCAATAAAAGCACTATGAGCACTCTATCCACAGAAAGATACACTCATCAGTGATGACTAGACCTCTTCCATGCCTACTTCTTCACTTCAGATTTACATGCCATTTTTTACAGCTGATCCTGAACATGTGTTCAACCCTTAAAAACAGACATCCCGAGGACGGCTGCAAAACATCATTGTTTGCATGAGCCTGTTTAAAAATATCTAAAATAAGAACCATAATAGCTGAGGCATCCATTCTTTTTGCAGCAGAAAGCTAAGTTCTTCTGTCTTCTGAATTATCACCTTGTATGCTCATGATGTCACTATACTATGCTGCGTGTGGTGCAAAACCACACAAAAATGCATGGTGGCACCACATGAATGACTGATGAATCTATCACACAATTGCACTATGCTCATAAAAATGAGCATATCCCAAAAACTAAATATAGTTCAAATAACTCATGGAGTGTGACGAAATATGTTGTTTATGTTTCTAAACTTAAAAATGTTTTGCATCAATATGTTTTTATTTTGTAAAATCAAATGAAAAACGTCTGTTTTTTTAAAAAATTGACCTGCATAACCTTCCAGAGGTTGAGGACATGATACATTATAAGATACTAAAAAAAATACATCACAATAAGCAAAAAGACTAATCCAGGCACTGTCAATCTTCTTCTACTGTTGAGTTTAAAGGGTTAACCTGTGTTGAAGTCACTGGATAGCAATATGAAGCTGTGCACATGGACCCAAAATCATGGCAGGTGTTTCTGCTTTATGGGTCCTCTGTCATCACATAGCTGAGTCTATATCATGCAAGCTGTGTCAAAAATATCAAATGACAACCAATCAAGTCTAGTTAGATATGTATCAGACCAATCAGCAGGCTATGGGGAGCATTTTCCAAATCCCCAAACCTCATTTACAACTACATTTACTGATACCACTGAAGTTATGTGGTGTGTTCATGTTGATGGCTGATTAAAAAACTTTTTTATGACCTTTAAGTCTGGTTCAGACTTAAGATTCACAACAAGATAAAACTGTCAGAACGTTGCAGAAAAAACGTTGCAGCGGTTTAAACTGGCACCGTCTTAGCTCGACTCAAGCCAGATGAAAGTGTTGCCCAGTAGTATTTACTGAGGTCTTAAATCTCAAATATGTTGTGTCATTTTTTAAAGGCTCAGTAATATCCAAAGACTGCTGGGCACTGTTATGTGTTAGCAAACATTACTCAAACTGGTTAAAATGGTGCAGTTGTTACATTAAAACTGGAAGTTAACACCAGTACCACAGGACCAATCCTCATTTCTGGTATAATACAAGAAGAGGGTGCTTTTCCTTTAATGCAAATTTAGTAAGTTCCCAAAGTTTCTGGTTTGTGTCAGTGTCCGTGCACAAAAATGAGACTGCTACTGAAGATGTCCAGAGATTTCACATGGAAGCAACACTTGATAGATGACTGTAAATTAAAAAGGCCCAGGAGAGTTGAACTGGAGACCTGACACCAACCAGATCCTGCTCCAGTTTCTCTGGCTGTGAGAGTGAGGCCCCAGCTGAACAGACTCCCACTGACTCCTCAAACAGCCAGCTCAGGGCTGCTGTATCGCTGTTTTCATCCAGCCACAGCAGGGAGGTTTGGAAGCGTCCCCTCAAAGATTACCATAAAATATCATCAGGACATTTTTTTGTTCCAGTCATTGGGAGGTGAGAGGTGACAGAGAGAGGCGTGAGAGGAAAGGCTTATGAGTGAATGCGAGAGAGATACACAGGAGGGTGGAGGACAGGGGAAGAGAGACTGAAAAGGAACTGAGGAGAAGAGATTAGGGTCTTTTTGGGGTAGACAGAGGACTTTTATTAAGGCTTAAAGTAGACCTATTCATTTTCTTATTCTCTATCATACATAATGTTACAATGTCAGATGTTCATAGTAACATGGAAAGAGTTTCAAGTAAAGAAGTAAGTGTGGGTAAAAGTAATCCCTATAGGCAAAAACCTAAGATTATGCATTATGCATTATATACACTGCTACATGTAGCTATTTGGGTCGGACCAAATTCTTGAATGAATACAAGAGTCCAGTACAGATAATAAAAATGAAAAATAAAATATCAGTTTTAACGATTAAGATTAATATCTGTTTAGAATGTGTCAAAGTCCGTATTTGTACTTCTTAATCTTGTGATCAAAAATTATCTGAGGCTTAATCTTGAGGCTGTTCTATAAATAGATTTCTAATACATAATAAATAAAGCAACTTCTGATCTACATATATAAATTTCACTTTTAAAATAACTTCTGGCTAGGTCCCCGCTCATCCTTAGAAGCTACATGCTAACGTCAGTAATCTTGGTTGCTGATGTTGTTAATTTCTACCTACGTTTGGACCATACTCACACATGTCCAGATGTGAAGATTTTGGCTTAGAAACTTTTACAGGTGATTTACAAGCTACAAAATGCTGCTATTCTCTGTTATAGTCATTCTCCTGGTTACAATGACAGTGCAGACACCAAGACAGCCGATGCGGAAGACCTAGACACACTAACCATTTAGAGCAGACTTGCCATTTTCAGGAGGGGGCTTAAAGAGACACTAAAACGGAGCATCTCAGACAGAGGATGAATACAAATGTTCCATCACAGACAGTTTGAGGAAAATTCAGTGTTTTTTGAACAATGAAGCATGTATGAACCTGAAAATAAGAATAATTGGTCCCCTTTAAGTCAATGAGCATTATGGTGACCTGGTCAAGGACAGTGCCATATAAACCTTTGCAATCAATGACTGGTGAATTTCACTTTCTTGCATGAAAATGTTAAAGTTACAGGAACTGAATATGTAATTAACAGCTTCAATCCCAAATATTGGTTTTGGCCTTTATGAAGCCCTTCTGGTCAAACTCTTAAAGAGATGGAAAGAGAGAGAAATGAAGCAGGTGTTAAATCTCTACAGAGGTCTTTAGTGGTTTCCGGTGCACTGCGGAGGCAGCAGGTGACAAACCCAGTTTGGCGACATATGATGTGTTCTCATGAGTTCTCATACATTTTACATTAGAGCGAGTGAGTAAGTGTGTGTTGGAGGAGTGATAAAAGGCAAGAAAGACAGAAAGTGGGAGAGAAAATGAATGCATTCATTCATGCCAGTATGTGCATGCATGTGGGGTTTATGCTGGGGTTTTCTGCTTTTGATCTGTAAAACATACAGCAGTCATGAATCTGAATGAAGGCAAGCACGGACTGGTTCTTGTCAAACACAAAACTGACCCCCAAGCTCAAACTGCTGACCTGTCCCCTTTAACTCTACAGTGCGCCCACAAATTTTTGTCCTCCCTGTTTATAAATGATCTCTGTCCATCTTCTCTCTCTTTTCTAGGAACCACTTAGAAAGACAGAAAGGGAGGAGAGAGTGCACGATTGAAAGCAGGGCTGCTGTCAATCATTGTGCACTGGATGATGGGATATCTCACATACATTGGGGGGTCCTGGGATCAGTGTGGGTGTCAATCATTTCAATTATACACCCATATGGAGAAGGTCCACAGATGTTCTTTGGTTTCAAAAAGGCAAATTCTGCGGGTTTCATGGTAAACTTAAACCACATCTTTTTAAAGAGCTACATATTGGGCCCACGCTTCACAGGAATGCCTTTCCTGATTTTGAGGAAGCAAGTCTAATGGCATCACTGCACTCATTGTTCCAAATGGACATAGCAGTCATCCTACACTATATCAATTCCACAGGCAACAGCAATCAAGTGGAAACAGCAGCAACATAAGAAGGCCATCTATCTTGAAACAGTCATCCTGCTGCGGCTGCACAGCAGCTCATATATGGCCTCACAACAATGTGACCTACGAATTGTCATTATACTAAACCACAATAATAATAGTAATAAATAAATGAAAAAAAAGTGAATCATAGGTCAAAACTGGCAGTTTAATTGACATCTGTTGGCCTGGTTTTTGGTTTGTACAAAATTGCAAACTACAATATTATTTGAATACTTACAGTAAGATTAGTAAATGGTACAAAGCAAACATGAAATTAAATTGAGCATCTAAAATACAGAGGAATACCAGGACCCATCATTGTGGCGTACATAAAGATGTCATTCATCATACCACATTACAGATTCTAAACTGAATGAAATTCTATACTGTAACAACATTACAGCCACTGTGCACTTTGTGGCCACTTAAACTATTCAAAAAGACCTGCACCTTTGCAGAGAAGTATGAACTGCAACCTAATGAACTGCATTATGTGCATTCCAACAGTTTACACTTCTACTTCTATAACACCGTTGTAAATATGTACATTTTCCAAGGAAGAATTCACTTTTTTGCTTGTACAGCAGCAGCAGCCAGGTGGAGGTGTCCCTGGAGTGAGTATAGAGGTTAAGTAATTTCCCGAGGTTACTTTGGCGGAACAGAAACCTGAGCCCCTTCGCTGCGACCTGACCTCACTAGCCAATTCTGCAGCCAGTGTACTTGCAGCTATTTTCATCAAAGTGTTGTCAAACAGAGTTAGATCTATACACATCCAGCACTGCTGATTTCTCTGACCCACTCCCCTACAAATGTCCTCTGCTTACAGTCCTCAGATCTTATGTTTAAATCAGGGACAAGCATGAGAAATAGAATCATCTCTGTGGCTTTGCTCTGGAAATCTCTCGATCAGTGATCCCTCTAAAACTAGAGCCAGGGAAGCACATCCAATTATTCAGTGGAGCAAGCAGATTGGTTAGGCTGACACACGGTTAGCACATGTTCACTGAAAGCCAAAAACAAACATAAGCTCACGACTACCAAAACACTTGTAAAGTTCAAAGAATGTACACAGTGTGTCAGAAAACTCTGAGAGGACGATTGGGTTAGACGTTTGCTTTGCTACGTTTCAGTCAAAGCAGAACTGAACATTCCAAGTCTCAACATTCAGGAGTTCTACAGTCTGAAGCAGCAACGTGACAATGAAGGTCAGAGATGTCTGTGCTCATTTCCCAAGGAGATGAAGCACTAATGCACACCCTAAAAGCAAACAAAAAGGCCTTCAAATGACCCTTCTCTCCCAGACACACTCCCTAATTTCAGAGCTCCACACATGCCAGAGAATCATACGCTTGCTGCCCTCTGCCCTCTGATGCATTTCACTGTTTTTTTCTCTTCAACACATGACAGGTGCAACAGCATTACCCTAAAAATCTTTCGTCTGGCACCTTTTCAATTTTTCATCAAGATGACACGGCATCTGACCTAAAGTTTAATTACTGCCTTGTAGTTTTATGCCTCCATGCACCAGTCAAGTTACACTTACAGCTACATGTATGTCTGTAAAAACATGGATGGATTCACGCAAATCACCTCAGTGACTGACAAAATTGAAAAGTGTTTTTGCAGAACGTGATGATGTCACAGTGAACTTGAACTTTAACCTTTTGAGAAAAAAAATATTCTTTTATCATTATATCCTATTAAACATTTGTGGGGATTTCTTTTCAGAATTGGTGTATTAATTCTTGAGTTATGGTCAGTCACAGTGACATTACCCTTTGACCTTCTACCACCAAATTGTAATCAGTTTATTCTTAAGTCTAAGCGGACATATGTGCCAAATTTGAAGAAATTTGCCCAAGATGTTCTTGAGATAACATGTTAACGAGAATAAGACAGATGCAAGGTCACAGTAAAGTTGACCTTTGACCACCACAATCTAAACAGATCATTCTCAAATCTCACTTTTGTGCGAAATTCAAAAAGTTGAGGTCACAATGACCTTGACCTTCGACTCGTGACCACCAAACTAATCAGTTTATGGTTGTGTCCATGTGGACGTTTGTACCAAATTTGAAAAAATTCATTTAGGGCGTTCTTGAGATCACGCAGAGAATGAGACAGATGCAAGGTCAGATTGACCCTGACCTCTGACCACCAAAATCTAAACATTTCACTGCTGAGTCCAAGAGAACACTTGTGCCAAATTTGAAGAAATTCCTGAAAGGTGTACTTGAGATATTGAGTTCACGACAGTGGGACATACGGATGTACACACAGACGTTCAGTACTGTTGGCACGAAGGCATAAAACCACACAGTAACAAGCTCAGTGAAGAGATGCAACCATTTTACAAAGCCAACTTGAGGGTCTTTTAGGGTTTTCTGTCACTGACTGAAGGTTTTCCTAAATGTTTCTAATCGTACACAGAGAGTGAATGGATGGTTTATTTATGGCCCCTGCCTGCAGGTGTAGCACTGAAGAATGGAAAACCCTGCACACCCTGGTGCACATTAGTTTGTATGTGCATGCTTGTATGCATGACTGCATGTGCACATATTTGCGTGTGTTAGAGACAGTGAGAAAGAGAGACTGTTTGTACTAAGGGGAACCTTGAGACACTCCAGAACTACCTTAAGGTCGGTCCACTGTGTCAAAATGGAAGTTCCTTCTCTGGTGGAAATTCCATTACAAATGACCACAATGAATCTCCTGTAACAACTTCACTGTAACACAAGCGTTTGCTCAAAAGCCATAACGACCACATAAAAGAGAGAGAGATGCCACTTTTGTTTCTGCATTTCATTTAACATCTTTAGCCTATGTGCAAAAGCTTTTCTTGTACAGAAAAACAAGAAAACCAGATATGTAGACCTCAGTAAATAATGTATGAACTACCCAAAACCTTAACCCCTCAAAAAAAAAAAGTACAATTAGCCATTAACCTAAAATGATGTGATGTCATTACATCTGGAAATCATTACACTCACAGGCTTTAATGTATTTTTTGACCCATCTATTAGGTCAAATATTGATTTTGGAATGCTGTAGTATCAGTTGTATTGCACCAGTGAAATATATAAGATCATGAAAGGGCAATAAAATGAGTAACTCAATGAGTGCTACTTTATAGCAATATTCCATTCTTTTGCCACACTCACTGTGCGGCTTTAGGGATAGTAATGTAGGGCTGTCTGTCTGTCGATTAAATTGTGTTGTTTGGGCATTTTGAACAAACATTCATAGTTCCTAGAAGATGTAACAATTTCAGCTCTGACTTTTTTGTAGCACCACCAGCACATTTTCGCACAGATTGGCATAAACTTTCACTACAAACATTCATGGTTTTCAGACGATGAATCTTAACGACTTTGACGTTGCCTTGACTTTCCCTCTAGGACCACCAGCAGGTTGATTTGTGGCTACAAATTGTCTCAAAAACTATTTGATAGATTGACATGAAGTTTTGTTTCAACATTCATGTGCTCCTCAGGATAAGTTGTGATAACTTTGTTGATCCCTTAACTTTTCATCTTGTGCCATCATCAGGTCAAAATGTTAATTGGTCTTCTAGTTTGTTTTAAAACTAAAAACCTGAATTGCATTCCCATCAATGTCTAGCAAGTGTAAAAGTATACAGTAAAATTTGCTCCCAAAAAAGTCAGTGATAGCGGTGTTCACCCACCTTCTCTGTGCCATCTGTTGCTAACTAGAGCAGGATTTATTACACAAGAATTTGCAAACTCCAGCATCAAAAACTGCCATTAACATTAAAGATGGCTTTATCTAAGTGTCCCAGTATGTCATGAGATTAAGCCAGCATGCATAATATCCAGGATCCTGTAAAAGAAGCAGCCAAATGAAATTCAGCCATTGTTCATTTCATCATTAAAACCCGATTTTTTCCAACTGTGATATGTCAAAATGTCTTCAGAAAAAATACCTTTCATTTTGCTGCAGGAAGGCATATAATAAATGTTATCATCCATTACATCTGATCTATAAGAAAAACAACCTGTCACTGACAGTCAAGTTGCCAAATTGGACAGCGCGTTACCTATAGTGAAAAAGAGAAAACTTGATTGTGTGGCTTGTTTGTGGTAGAGTATCGACCTCTCAGTGTAAAAGTTCATTAAGTGGTTAAGTTAAGTGATTGGCATTGTCTTAAACCTGGGGCTATTTTCAATGTGCGTTAGAAATCTTTGTGAAGATGTACCACCTGCATGCAAAAAATGGGTACCATGGTGCATGCAGAGATCCAGTTTAAGTATGACCCTTGGTAGAACATTTAGCATGAAATTCACGAAATATCCATGCAGGTATCGTAGGTACATATACATTAGCATGGATAGTAACAGTCTTATGGATGAGGAGTTGTGCTGTTTTTTGTTTTTTTGTTTTTTGAACTGTTACAT